>NW_028125185.1:0-154352 GCF_965194825.1 Balaenoptera physalus
AAAGGTGCCCTGCCGCATCATATGGTAGCTCAATGTTTACCTTTTCAAGCAGCTCGATTCAGTTTGCGTTACTGCTGTTACCACTTTACATCCAAACAGCAGCTAGAAGGTACACATTTCTCTAAAACCCCTTCAGCATTTATAGTTTGTAGACTTTTTGCTGATGGTCATGAATGGTGTGAGCTGAAACCTTTTTGGAGGTTGGATACGCATGTGGCTAATAATTCCTTATGCTGAGCTTTAGGCATGTCCTTTTTTTCTTTTCCTTTTTTTTTAAAGAGTGAGTACAACTTCCGTACTCTTATTGACTTCTTGAAAATTTCTCATGTGTTGAATTTTCTTGCCAATTCCCTACCCCAGGGCATTTTTTTAAGGGCCTGTGTCTTTTACAGCCCTGCAGTCCTTGTGACTAAATAAGCAACCATTGGCACTGGGTTTAAAGCTACTGTTGTGGGAAGCAGCCACAAGGCGGCAGCATTATTACGTTCTCAAGTCTTGTTACTAGGACAACACAGTCTTCCTGGAGGTAGTGTTCCGAGCCTGTAAATTAGAGTGCAATGTCCTGGGACAAGCCCCCAGAAGTTTATGTCTCCTAACTTATGTTTGTTTTTTAAATTTAATTTCTATTTCTTATCGGAGTAAATTTGATTAGAGTGTTGTGGTTTTCTGGCTGTACAGAATCTGCTCAATGATTCATACATATGTCTGTTCATCTTCGAACCTGTTAGCATGTATGTGATTACAGAATGTATATTTTAAAGGTATTGGTGATTATATAATTTATATAGTTCATATGTTATATGTTTATATACATTTAACATACATTAGTATATGTATGTTAACCCCATAGTCCTAATTTACCCATCCTCCCACCTTTCATTTTGGCTAGCCATTAGTTTATTTGATAAGTCTGTGAGTGTCTTTTTCTGTGGAAATATGTTCATTGGTAGCAATCTTAGGATAACATGTATAAATGATGTCATAGGATATTTGTCATACCCTTTTGACTTACTTAACCTTATATGATTATTTCTAGGCTCAACTGTAGTCCTGAAAACGGCATTGTTCATTTTTTTCCCGAGGCTACTATTCCATTTGGTACGTATCCCACTTCGTCTTTGTCCATTCATCTGTTTATGGACCTTTTTTTTTGCTTCCATGTCTTGGCTATTTCAATATTGTTGCAATGCACATTTGCCTGCCTCTCTCTTTCCGAATCTGGTGGTCTTAGGTTATAGGCCCAAAAGGTGCCCTGCCGCACCATATGGTAACTCAATTTTTACCTTTTCAAGCAGCTCGATTCAGTTTGCGTTAGTGCTGTTTCCACTTTACATCCCACCAGCAGCTAGAAGGTACACAGATCTCTAAAACCCCTTCAGCATTTATAGTTTGTAGACATTTTGCTGATGGTAATGACTGGTGTGAGCTGAAACCTTTTTGAATTTGAATTTGTATGTGGCTAATAATTCCTTATACTAAGCTTTAGGCATGTCCTTTTTTTTCTTTTCCTTTTTTTTTTAAAGAGTGAGTACAACTCCCCTCCTGTTATTGACTTCTTGAAAAATTTCTCATGTGTTGGATTTTCTTGCCTATTCCCTACCCCAGGGCAATTTTTGAGGGCCTGTGTCATTTACAGCCCTGCAGTCCTTGGGACTATATAAGCAACCATTGTCACTGGGTTTAAAGCTGCTGTTTTGGGAGACAGCCACAAGGCGGCAGCATTATTACGTTCTCAAGTCTTGTTACTAGGACAACAGAGTCTTCCTGGAGGTAGTGTTCGGAGCTTGTAAATTAGAGTGCAATGTGCTGGGACAAGCCCCCAGAAGTTTATGTCTCCTTACTTATGTTTGTTTTTTAAATTTAATTTGTATTTTTTATCGGAGTAAATTTGATTAGAGTGTTTTGATTGTCTGGCTGTACAGAATCTGTTCAATGATTCACACATATGTCTGTTCATCTTCGGATCCTGTTACCATGTATGTGATTACAGAATGTATATTTTGAAGGTATTGGTGAATATATAATTCATATCATTTATATGTTATATGTTTATATACATTTAACTTATATTAGTATATGTATGTTAACCCCATAGTCCTAATTTACCCATCCTCCCACCTTTCATTTTGGCTAACCATTAGTTTATTTGATAAGTCTGTGAGTGTCTTTTTCTGTGGAAATATGTTCATTGGTAGCAATCTTAGGAAAACTTGTATAAATGATATCATAGGATATTTGTAATACCCTTTTGTCTTACTTAACCTTATATGATTATTTCTAGTCTCAACTCTAGTCCTGAAAACGGCATTGTTCATTTTTTTCCCGAGGCTACTCTTCCATTCTGTCCATATACCACTTCTTCTTTGTCCATTCACCTGTTTATGGACCTTTTTTTTGCTTCCATGTCTTTGCTATTTCAGTATTGTTGCAGTGCACATTTGCCTGCCTCTGTCTTTCCGATTCTGGTGGTCTTAGGTTATAGGCCCAAAATGTGCCCTGCCGCATCATATGGTAGCTCAATGTTTACCTTTTCAAGCAGCTCGATTCAGTTTGCGTTACTGCTGTTACCACTTTACATCCCACCAGCAGCTAGAAGGTACACAGTTCTCTAAAACCCCTTCAGCATTTATAGTTTGTAGACTTTTTGCTGATGGTCATGACTGGTGTGAGCTGAAACCTTTTTGGAGGTTGGATACGCATGTGGCTAATAATTCCTTATGCTGAGCTTTAGGCATGTCCTTTTTTTCTTTTCCTTTTTTTTTAAAGAGTGACTACAACTTCCCTCCTCTTATTGACTTCTTGAAAATTTCTCATGTGTTGAATTTTCTTGCCAATTCCATACCCCAGGGCATTTTTTGAGGGCCTGTGTCTTTTACAGCCCTGCAGTCCTTGTGACTATATAAGCAACCATTGGCACTGGGTTTAAAGCTACTGTTGTGGGAAGCAGCCACAAGGCGGCAGCATTATTACGTTCTCAAGTCTTGTTACTAGGACAACACAGTCTTCCTGGAGGTAGTGTTCCGAGCTTGTAAATTAGAGTGCAATGTGCTGGGACAAGCCCCCAGAAGTTTATGTCTCCTAACTTATGTTTGTTTTTTAAATTTAATTTCTATTTCTTATCAGAGTAAATTTGATTAGAGTGTTGTGGTTTTCTGGCTGTACAGAATCTGCTCAATGATTCATACATATGTCTGTTCATCTTCGAACCTGTTAGCATGTATGTGATTACAGAATGTATATTTTAAAGGTATTGGTGATTATATAATTTATATATTTCATATGTTATATGTTTATATACATTTAACATACATTAGTATATGTATTTTAACCCCATAGTCCTAATTTACCCATCCTCCCACCTTTCATTTTGGCTAGCCATTAGTTTATTTGATAAGTCTGTGAGTGTCTTTTTCTGTGGAAATATGTTCATTGGTAGCAATCTTAGGATAACATGTATAAATGATGTCCTAGGATATTTGTCATACCCTTTTGACTTACTTAACCTTATATGATTATTTCTAGGCTCAACTGTAGTCCTGAAAACGGCATTGTTCATTTTTTTCCCGAGGCTACTATTCCATTTGGTACGTATCCCACTTCGTCTTTCTCCATTCATCTGTTTATGGACCTTTTTTTTGCTTCCATGTCTTGGCTATTTCAATATTGTTGCAATGCACATTTGCCTGCCTCTCTCTTTCCGAATCTGGTGGTCTTAGGTTATAGGCCCAAAAGGTGCCCTGCCGCATCATATGGTAGCTCAATTTTTACCTTTTCAAGCAGCTCCATTCAGTTTGCGTTAGTGCTGTTGCCACTTTACATCCCACCAGCAGCTAGAAGGTACACAGATCTCTAAAACCCCTTCAGCATTTATAGTTTGTAGACATTTTGCTGATGGTCATGACTGGTGTGAGCTGAAACCTTTTTGGAGGTTGGATACGCATGTGGCTAATAATTCCTTATGCTGAGCTTTAGGCATGTCCTATTTTTTCTTTTCCTTTTTTTTAAAAAGAGTGAGTACAACTTCCCTCCTCTCTTGACTTCTTGAAAAATTTCTCATGTGTTGAATTTTCCTGCCTATTCCCTACCCCAGGGCATTTTTTGAAGGCAGGTGTCATTTAGAGCCCTGCATTCCTTGGGACTATTAAGCAACCATTAGCAGTGGGTTTAAAGCTGCTCTTGTGCGAAACAGCCACAAGGCGGCAGCATTATTACGTTCTCAACTCTTGTTACTTGGGCAAAAGAGTCTTCCTGGAGGTAGGGTTCCGAGGTTGTAAATTAGAGTGGAATGTGCAGGGACAAGCCCCCAGAAGTTTATGTCTCCTTACTTATGTTTGTTTTTTAAATTTAATTTGTCTTTCTTATCGGAGTAAATTTGATTAGAGTGTTTTGATTGTCTGGCTGTACAGAATCTGCTCAATGATTCACACATATGTCTGTTCATCTTCGGATCCTGTTACCATGTATGTGATTACAGAATGTATATTTTGAAGGTATTGGTGAATATATAATTCATATCATTTATATGTTATATGTTTATATACATTTAACTTACATTAGTATATGTATGTTAACCCCATAGTCCTAATTTACCCATCCTCCCACCTTTCATTTTGGCTAACCATTAGTTTATTTGATAAGTCTGTGAATGTCTTTTTCTGTGGAAATATGTTCATTGGTAGCAATCTTAGGAAAACTTGTTTAAATAATATCATAGGATATTTGTAATACCCTTTTGTCTTACTTAACCTTATATGATTATTTCTAGTCTCAACTCTAGTCCTGAAAACGGCATTGTTCATTTTTTTCCCGAGGCTACTCTTCCATTCTGTCCATATACCACTTCTTCTTTGTCCATTCACCTGTTTATGGACCTTTTTTTTGCTTCCATGTCTTTGCTATTTCAGTATTGTTGCAGTGCACATTTGCCTGCCTCTGTCTTTCCGAGTCTGGTGGTCTTAGGTTATAGGCCCTAAAGGTGCCCTGCCGCATCATATGGTAGCTCAATTTTTACGTTTTCAAGCAGCTCGATTCAGTTTGCATTAGTGCTGTTACGACTTTATATCCCACCAGCAGCTAGAAGGTACACACTTCTCTAAAACCCCTTCAGCATTTATAGTTTGTAGACTTTTTGCTGATGGTCATGACTGGTGTGAGCTGAAACCTTTTTGGAGGTTGGATACGCATGTGGCTAATAATTCCTTATGCTGAGCTTTAGGCATGTCCTTTTTTTCTTTTCCTTTTTTTTTTAAAGAGTGAGTACAACTTCCCTCCTCTTATTGACTTCTTGGAAATTTCTCATGTGTTGAATGTTCTTGCCAATTCCCTACCCCAGGGCATATTTTGAGGGCTTGTGTCATTTACAGCCCTGCAGTCCTTGTGACTATATAAGCAATCATTCGCACTGGGTTTAAAGTGCTGTTGTGGGAAGCAGCCACAAGGCGGCAGCATTATTGCGTTCTCAAGTCTTGTTAGTAGGAGAACAGAGTCTTCCTGGAGGTAGTGTTCTGAGCTTGTAAATTAGAGTGCAATGTGCTGGGACAAGCCCCCAAAAGTTTATGTCTCCTAACTTATGTTTTTTTTTTAAATTTAATTTCTATTTCTTATCGGAGTAAATTTGATTAGAGTGTTTTGATTGTCTGGCTGTACAGAATCTGCTCAATGATTCATACATATGTCTGTTCATCTTCGGATCCTGTTACCATGTATGTGATCACAGAATATATATTTTGAAGGTATTGGTGATTATATAATTCATATCGTTTATATGTTATATGTTTATATACATTTAACTTACATTAGTATATGTATGTTAACCCCATAGTCCTAACTTACCCATCCCCCCACCTTTCATTTTGGCTAACCATTAGTTTATTTGATAAGTCTGTGAGTGTCTTTTTCTGTGGAAATATGTTCATTGGTAGCAATCTTAAGAAAACTTGTATAAATGATATCATAGGATATTTGTCATACCCTTTTGACTTACTTAACCTTATATGATTTTTTCTAGGCTCAACTGTAGTCCTGAAAACAGCATTGTTCATTTTTCTCCCGAGGCTACTATTCCATTCTGTCCGTATACCACTTCTTCTTTGTCCATTCATCTGTTTATGGACCTTTTTTTTGCTTCCATATCTTGGCTATTTCAGTATTGTTGCAGTGCATATTTGCCTGCATCTGTCTTTCCAATTTTGGTGGTCTTAGGTTATAGGCCCAAAAGGTGCCCTGCCGCATCATTTGGTAGCTCAATTTTTACCTTTTCAAGCAGCTCGATTCAGTTTGCGTTAGTGCTGTTTCCACTTTACATCCCACCAGCAGCTAGAAGGTACACAGATCTCTAAAACCCCTTCAGCATTTATAGTTTGTAGACATTTTGCTGATGGAAATGACTGGTGTGAGCTGAAACCTTTTTGAATTTGAATTTGTATGTGGCTAATAATTCCTTATACTAAGCTTTAGGCATGTCCTTTTTTTTCTTTTCCTTTTTTTTTTAAAGAGTGAGTACAACTTCCCTCCTCTTATTGACTTCTTGGAAATTTCTCATGTGTTGAATGTTCTTGCCAATTCCCTACCCCAGGGCATATTTTGAGGGCTTGTGTCATTTACAGCCCTGCAGTCCTTGTGACTATATAAGCAATCATTGGCACTGGGTTTAAAGTGCTGTTGTGGGAAGCAGCCACAAGGCGGCAGCAGTATTGCGTTCTCAAGTCTTGTTACTAGGAGAACAGAGTCTTCCTGGAGGTAGTGTTCTGAGCTTGTAAATTAGAGTGCAATATGCTGGGACAAGCCCCCAGAAGTTTATGTCTCCTAACTTATGTTTTTTTTTAAATTTAATTTCTATTTCTTATCGGAGTAAATTTGATTAGAGTGTTTTGATTGTCTGGCTGTACAGAATCTGCTCAATGATTCATACATATGTCTGTTCATCTTCGGATCCTGTTACCATGTATGTGATTACAGAATGTATATTTTGAAGGTATTGGTGAATATATAATTCATATCATTTATATGTTATATGTTTATATACATTTAACTTACATTAGTATATGTATGTTAACCCCATAGTCCTAATTTACCCATCCTCCCACCTTTCATTTTGGCTAACCATTAGTTTATTTGATAAGTCTGGGAGTGTCTTTTTCTGTGGAAATATGTTCATTGGCAGCAATCTTTTGAAAACTTGTATAAATAATATCATAGGATATTTGTAATACCCTTTTGTCTTACTTAACCTTATATGATTATTTCTAGTCTCAACTCTAGTCCTGAAAACGGCATTGTTCATTTTTTTCCCGAGGCTACTCTTCCATTCTGTCCATATACCACTTCTTCTTTGTCCATTCACCTGTTTATGGACCTTTTTTTTGCTTCCATGTCTTTGCTATTTCAGTATTGTTGCAGTGCACATTTGCCTACCTCTGTCTTTCCGATTCTGGTGGTCTTAGGTTATAGGCCCAAAAGGTGCCCTGCCGCATCATATGGTAGCTCAATTTTTACATTTTCAAGCAGCTCGATTCAGTTTGCATTAGTGCTGTTACGACTTTATATCCCACCAGCAGCTAGAAGGTACACACTTCTCTAAAACCCCTTCAGCATTTATAGTTTGTAGACTTTTTGCTGATGGTCATGACTGGTGTGAGCTGAAACCTTTTTGGAGGTTGGATACGCATGTGGCTAATAATTCCTTATGCTGAGCTTTAGGCATGTCCTATTTTTTCTTTTCCTTTTTTTTAAAAAGAGTGAGTACAACTTCCCTCCTCTTATTGATTTCTTGAAAAGTTTCTTATGTGTTGAATTTTCTTGCCTATTCCCTACCCCAGTGCATTTTTTGAGTGCCTCTGTCATTTACAACCGTGCAGTCCTTGTGACTATATAAGCAACCATTGGCACTGGGTTTAAAGGTGCTGTTTTTGGAGACAGCCACAAGGCGGCAGCATTATTACGTTCTCAAGTCTTGTTACTAGGACAACACAGTCTTCCTGGAGGTAGTGTTCCGAGCCTGTAAATTAGAGTGCAATGTCCTGGGACAAGCCCCCAGAAGTTTATGTCTCCTAACTTATGTTTGTTTTTTTAAATTTAATTTCTATTTCTTATCGGAGTAAATTTGATTAGAGTGTTGTGGTTTTCTGGCTGTACAGAATCTGCTCAATGATTCATACATATGTCTGTTCATCTTTGAACCTGTTAGCATGTATGTGATTACAGAATGTATATTTTAAAGGTATTGGTGATTATATAATTTATATAGTTCATATGTTATATGTTTATATACATTTAACATACATTAGTATATGTATGTTAACCCCATAGTCCTAATTTACCCATCCTCCCACCTTTCATTTTGGCTAACCATTAGTTTATTTGATAAGTCTGTGAGTGTCTTTTTCTGTGGAAATATGTTCATTGGTAGCAATCTTAGGATAACATGTATAAATGATGTCATAGGATATTTGTCATACCCTTTTGACTTACTTAACCTTATATGATTATTTCTAGGCTCAACTGTAGTCCTGAAAACGGCATTGTTCATTTTTTTCCCGAGGCTACTATTCCATTTGGTACGTATCCCACTTCGTCTTTGTCCATTCATCTGTTTATGGACCTTTTTTTTTGCTTCCATGTCTTGGCTATTTCAATATTGTTGCAATGCACATTTGCCTGCCTCTCTCTTTCCGAATCTGGTGGTCTTAGGTTATAGGCCCAAAAGGTGCCCTGCCGCACCATATGGTAACTCAATTTTTACCTTTTCAAGCAGCTCGATTCAGTTTGCGTTACTGCTGGTACCACTTTACATCCCACCAGCAGCTAGAAGGTACACACTTCTCTAAAACCCCTTCAGCATTTATTGTTTGTAGACTTTTTGCTGATGGTCATGACTGGAGTGAGCTGAAACCTTTTTGAATTTGAATTTGCATGTGGCTAATAATTCCTTATACTGAGCTTTAGGCATGTCCTTTTTTTCTTTTCCTTTTTTTTTTAAAGAGTGAGTACAACTTCCCTCCTCTTATTGACTTCTTGGAAATTTCTCATGTGTTGAATGTTCTTGCCAATTCCCTACCCCAGGGCATATTTTGAGGGCTTGTGTCATTTACAGCCCTGCAGTCCTTGTGACTATATAAGCAATCATTGGCACTGGGTTTAAAGTGCTGTTGTGGGAAGCAGCCACAAGGCGGCAGCATTATTGCGTTCTCAAGTCTTGTTACTAGGAGAACAGAGTCTTCCAGGAGGTAGGGTTCTGAGCTTGTAAATTAGAGTGCAATGTGCTCGGACAAGCCCCCAAAAGTTTATATCTCCTAACTTATGTTTGTTTTTTTAAATTTAATTTCTATTTCTTATCGGAGTAAATTTGATTAGAGTGTTTTGATTGTCTGGCTGTACAGAATCTGCTCAATGATTCATACATATGTCTGTTCATCTTCGGATCCTGTTACCATGTATGTGATCACAGAATATATATTTTGAAGGTATTGGTGATTATATAATTCATATCGTTTATATGTTATATGTTTATATACATTTAACTTACATTAGTATATGTATGTTAACCCCATAGTCCTAACTTACCCATCCCCCCACCTTTCATTTTGGCTAACCATTAGTTTATTTGATAAGTCTGTGAGTGTCTTTTTCTGTGGAAATATGTTCATTGGTAGCAATCTTAAGAAAACTTGTATAAATGATATCATAGGATATTTGTCATACCCTTTTGACTTACTTAACCTTATATGATTTTTTCTAGGCTCAACTGTAGTCCTGAAAACAGCATTGTTCATTTTTCTCCCGAGGCTACTATTCCATTCTGTCCGTATACCACTTCTTCTTTGTCCATTCATCTGTTTATGGACCTTTTTTTTGCTTCCATGTCTTGGCTATTTCAGTATTGTTGCAGTGCATATTTGCCTGCCTCTGTCTTTCCGATTCTGGTGGTCTTAGGTTATAGGCCCAAAAGGTGCCCTGCCGCATCATATGGTAGCTCAATGTTTACCTTTTCAAGCAGCTCGATTCAGTTTGCGTTACTGCTGTTACCACTTTACATCCAAACAGCAGCTAGAAGGTACACATTTCTCTAAAACCCCTTCAGCATTTATAGTTTGTAGACTTTTTGCTGATGGTCATGAATGGTGTGAGCTGAAACCTTTTTGGAGGTTGGATACGCATGTGGCTAATAATTCCTTATGCTGAGCTTTAGGCATGTCCTTTTTTTCTTTTCCTTTTTTTTTAAAGAGTGAGTACAACTTCCGTACTCTTATTGACTTCTTGAAAATTTCTCATGTGTTGAATTTTCTTGCCAATTCCCTACCCCAGGGCATTTTTTTAAGGGCCTGTGTCTTTTACAGCCCTGCAGTCCTTGTGACTAAATAAGCAACCATTGGCACTGGGTTTAAAGCTACTGTTGTGGGAAGCAGCCACAAGGCGGCAGCATTATTACGTTCTCAAGTCTTGTTACTAGGACAACACAGTCTTCCTGGAGGTAGTGTTCCGAGCCTGTAAATTAGAGTGCAATGTCCTGGGACAAGCCCCCAGAAGTTTATGTCTCCTAACTTATGTTTGTTTTTTAAATTTAATTTCTATTTCTTATCGGAGTAAATTTGATTAGAGTGTTGTGGTTTTCTGGCTGTACAGAATCTGCTCAATGATTCATACATATGTCTGTTCATCTTCGAACCTGTTAGCATGTATGTGATTACAGAATGTATATTTTAAAGGTATTGGTGATTATATAATTTATATAGTTCATATGTTATATGTTTATATACATTTAACATACATTAGTATATGTATGTTAACCCCATAGTCCTAATTTACCCATCCTCCCACCTTTCATTTTGGCTAGCCATTAGTTTATTTGATAAGTCTGTGAGTGTCTTTTTCTGTGGAAATATGTTCATTGGTAGCAATCTTAGGATAACATGTATAAATGATGTCATAGGATATTTGTCATACCCTTTTGACTTACTTAACCTTATATGATTATTTCTAGGCTCAACTGTAGTCCTGAAAACGGCATTGTTCATTTTTTTCCCGAGGCTACTATTCCATTTGGTACGTATCCCACTTCGTCTTTGTCCATTCATCTGTTTATGGACCTTTTTTTTTGCTTCCATGTCTTGGCTATTTCAATATTGTTGCAATGCACATTTGCCTGCCTCTCTCTTTCCGAATCTGGTGGTCTTAGGTTATAGGCCCAAAAGGTGCCCTGCCGCACCATATGGTAACTCAATTTTTACCTTTTCAAGCAGCTCGATTCAGTTTGCGTTAGTGCTGTTTCCACTTTACATCCCACCAGCAGCTAGAAGGTACACAGATCTCTAAAACCCCTTCAGCATTTATAGTTTGTAGACATTTTGCTGATGGTAATGACTGGTGTGAGCTGAAACCTTTTTGAATTTGAATTTGTATGTGGCTAATAATTCCTTATACTAAGCTTTAGGCATGTCCTTTTTTTTCTTTTCCTTTTTTTTTTAAAGAGTGAGTACAACTCCCCTCCTGTTATTGACTTCTTGAAAAATTTCTCATGTGTTGGATTTTCTTGCCTATTCCCTACCCCAGGGCAATTTTTGAGGGCCTGTGTCATTTACAGCCCTGCAGTCCTTGGGACTATATAAGCAACCATTGTCACTGGGTTTAAAGCTGCTGTTTTGGGAGACAGCCACAAGGCGGCAGCATTATTACGTTCTCAAGTCTTGTTACTAGGACAACAGAGTCTTCCTGGAGGTAGTGTTCGGAGCTTGTAAATTAGAGTGCAATGTGCTGGGACAAGCCCCCAGAAGTTTATGTCTCCTTACTTATGTTTGTTTTTTAAATTTAATTTGTATTTTTTATCGGAGTAAATTTGATTAGAGTGTTTTGATTGTCTGGCTGTACAGAATCTGTTCAATGATTCACACATATGTCTGTTCATCTTCGGATCCTGTTACCATGTATGTGATTACAGAATGTATATTTTGAAGGTATTGGTGAATATATAATTCATATCATTTATATGTTATATGTTTATATACATTTAACTTATATTAGTATATGTATGTTAACCCCATAGTCCTAATTTACCCATCCTCCCACCTTTCATTTTGGCTAACCATTAGTTTATTTGATAAGTCTGTGAGTGTCTTTTTCTGTGGAAATATGTTCATTGGTAGCAATCTTAGGAAAACTTGTATAAATGATATCATAGGATATTTGTAATACCCTTTTGTCTTACTTAACCTTATATGATTATTTCTAGTCTCAACTCTAGTCCTGAAAACGGCATTGTTCATTTTTTTCCCGAGGCTACTCTTCCATTCTGTCCATATACCACTTCTTCTTTGTCCATTCACCTGTTTATGGACCTTTTTTTTGCTTCCATGTCTTTGCTATTTCAGTATTGTTGCAGTGCACATTTGCCTGCCTCTGTCTTTCCGATTCTGGTGGTCTTAGGTTATAGGCCCAAAAGGTGCCCTGCCGCATCATATGGTAGTTCAATTTTTACGTTTTCAAGCAGCTCGATTCAGTTTGCTTTAGTGCTGTTACAACTTTATATCCCACCAGCAGCTAGAAGGTACACACTTCTCTAAAACCCCTTCAGCATTTATAGTTTGTAGACTTTTTGCTGATGGTCATGACTGGTGTGAGCTGAAACCTTTTTGGAGGTTGGATACGCATATGGCTAATAATTCCTTATGCTGAGCTTTAGGCATGTCCTATTTTTTCTTTTCCTTTTTTTTAAAAAGAGTGAGTACAACTTCCCTCCTCTTATTGATTTCTTGAAAAGTTTCTTATGTGTTGAATTTTCTTGCCTATTCCCTGCCCCAGGGCATTTTTTGAGTGCCTGTGTCATTTACAACCGTGCAGTCCTTGTGACTATATAAGCAACCATTGGCACTGGGTTTAAAGGTGCTGTTTTTGGAGACAGCCACAAGGCGGCAGCATTATTACGTTCTCAAGTCTTGTTACTAGGACAACAGAGTCTTCCTGGAGGTAGTGTTCCGAGCTTTTAAATTAGAGTGCAATGTGCTGGGACAAGCCCCCAGAAGTTTATGTCTCCTTACTTATGTTTGTTTTTTAAATTTAATTTGTATTTTTTATCGGAGTAAATTTGATTAGAGTGTTTTGATTGTCTGGCTGTACAGAATCTGTTCAATGATTCATACATATGTCTGTTCATCTTCGGATCCTGTTAGCATGTATGTGATTACAGAATGTATATTTTGAAGGTATTGGTGATTATATAATTCATATCATTTATATGTTATATGTTTATATACATTTAACTTATATTAGTATATGTATGTTAACCCCATAGTCCTAATTTACCCATCCCCCCACCTTTCATTTTGGCTAACCATTAGTTTATTTGATAAGTCTGTGAGTGTCTTTTTCTGTGGAAATATGTTCATTGGTAGCAATCTTAGGATAACATGTATAAATGATATCATAGGATGTTTGTCATACCCTTTTGACTTACTTAACCTTATATGATTATTTCTAGGCTCAACTCTAGTCCTGAAAACGGCATTGTTCATTGTTTTCCAGAGGCTACTATTCCATTTGGTATGTATACCATTTCGTCTTTGTCCATTCATCTGTTTATGGACCTTTTTTTGCTTCCATGTCTTGGCTATTTCAGTATTGTTGCAGTGCACATTTGCCTGCCTCTGTCTTTCCGATTCTGGTGGTCTTAGGTTATAGGCCCAAAAGGTGCCCTGCTGCATCGTATGGTAACTCAATTTTTACCTTTTCAAGCAGCTCCATTCAGTTTCATTAGTGGTATTACTTCTTTACATCCCACCAGCAGCTAGAAGGTACACATTCCTCTAAAACCCCTTCAGCATTTATAGTTTGTAGACTTTTTGATGATGGTCATGACTGGTGTTACCTGAAACCTTTTTGAATTTGAATTTGCATGTGGCTAATAATTCCTTATACTGAGCTTTAGGCATGTCATTTTTTTCTTTTCCTTTTGTTTTAAAGAGTGAGTACAACTTCCCTCCTCTTATTGACTTCTTGAAAAATTTCTCATATGTTGAATTTTCTTGCCTATTGCCTACGCCAGGGCATGTTTTGATGGCCTGTGTCATTTAGAGCCCTGCAGTCCTTGTGACTATATAAGCAACCATTGGCACTGGGTTTAAAGCTGCTGTTGTGGGAAACAGCCACAAGGCGGCAGCATTATTACGTTCTCAACTCTTGTTACTAGGGCAACTGAGTCTTCCTGGAGGCAGTTTTCCAAGGTTGTAAATTAGAGTGGAATGTGCTGGGACAAGCCCCAGAAGTTTATGTCTCCTTACTTATGTTTGTTTTTTAAACTTAATTTATACTTCTTGTCGGAGTAAATTTGATTAGAGTGTTTTGATTGTCTGGCTGTACAGAATCTGCTCAATGATTCATACATATGTCTGTTCATCTTCGGATCCTGTTACCATGTATGTGATCACAAAATATATATTTTGAAGGTGTTGGTGATTATATAATTCATATAGTTTATCTGTTATATGTTTATATACATTTAACATACATTAGTATATGTATGTTAACCCCATAGTCCTAATTTACCCATCCTCCCACCTTTCATTTTGGCTAACCATTAGTTTCTTTGGTAAGTCTGTGAGTGTGTTTTTCTGTGGAAATATGTTCATTGGTAGCAATCTTAGGATAACATGTATAAATGATATCATAGGATGTTTGTCATACCCTTTTCACTTACTTAACCTTATATGATTATTTCTAGGCTCAACTGTAGTCCGGAAAACGGCATTGTTCATTTTTTTCGCGAGGCTACTATTACATTTGGTACGTATACTACTTCGTCTTTGTCCATTCATCTGTTTATGAACCTATTTTCTGCTTCCATGTCTTGGCTATTTCAATATTGCTGCAGTGCACATTGGCCTGCCTGTGTTTTTCAGATTCTGGTGGTCTTAGGTTATAGGCCCAAAAGGTGCCATGCCGCATCATATGGTAGCTCAATTTTTACCTTTTCAAGCATCTCCATTCAGTTTGCATTAGTGTTGTTACCACGTTACATCCCAGCAGCAGCTTGAAGGTACACAGTTCTCTAAAACCCCTTCAGCATTTATCGTTTGTAGACTTTTTGCTGATGGTTATGACTGGTGTGAGCTGAAACCTTTTTGAATTTGAATTTGCATGTGGCTAATAATTCCTTATACTGAGCTTTAGGCATGTCCTTTTTTTGTTTTCCTTTTTTTTAAAGAGTGAGTACAACTTCCCTCCTCTTATTGACTTCTTGAAAAATTTCTCATGTGTTGAATTTTCTTGCCTATTCCCTACCCCAGGGCATTTCTTGAGGACCTGTGTCATTTACAGCCCTGCAGTCCTTGTGACTATGTAGGCAACCATTGGCACTGGGTTTAAAGCTGCTGCTGTGGGAAACAGCCACATGGCGGCAGCATTATTACGTCCTCAACTCTTGTTAATGGGGCAAAAGACTCTTCCTGGAGGTAGTGTTCCAAGGTTGGAAATTAGAGTGGAATGTGCTGGGACAAGCCCCCAGAAGTTTATCTCTCCTTACTTATGTTTGTTTTTTAAATTTAATTTCTATTTCTTATCGGAGTAAATCTGATTAGAGTGTTTTGATTTTCTGGCTGTACAGAATCTGCTCATTGATTCATATTTATGTTTCTTCATCTTCGGATCCTGTTACCATGTATGTGATTACAGAATATATATTTTAAAGGTATTCGTGATTATATAATTCATATACTTTATATGTTATATGTTTATATACATTTAACATACATTAGTATATGTATGTTAACCCCATAGTCCTAATTTACCCATCCTCCCACCTTTCATTTTGGCTAACCATTAGTTTATTTGATAAGTCTGTGAGTGTCTTTTTCTGTGGAAATATGTTCATTGGTAGCAATTTTACGATAACATATATAAATGACATCATAGGATATTTGTCATACCCTTTTCACTTACTTAACGTTATATGATTATTTCTAGGCTCAACTGTAGTCCTGAAAACGGCATTGTTCATTTTTTTCACGAGCCTACTATTCCATTCTGTCCATATACCACTTCGTCTTTGTCCATACATCTGTTTATGGACCTTTTTTTTTCCTTCCATGTCTTGGCTATTTCAATGTTGCTGCAGTGCACATTTGCCTGCCTCTGTCTTTCCGATTCTGGTGGTCTTAGGTTATAGGCCCAAAAGGTGCCCTGCCGCATCATATGGTAGCTCAATTTTTACCTTTTCAAGCAGCTCCATTCAGTTTGCGTTAGTGCTGTTGCCACTTTACATCCCACCAGCAACTAGAAGGTACACAGTTCTCTAAAACCCCTTCAGGATTTATAGTTTGTAGACTTTTTGCTGATGGTCATGACTCTTGTGAGCTTAAACCTTTTTGAATTTGAATATGTATGTGGCTAATAATTCCTTATACTGAGCTTTAGGCATGTCCTTTTTTTTGTTTTCCTTTTTTTTAAAGAGTGAGTACAACTTCCCTCCTCTTATTGACTTCTTGAAAAATTTCTCATGTGTTGAATTTTCTTGCCTATTCCCTACCCCAGGGCATGTTTTGTGGGCCTGTGTCATTTACAGCCCTGCAGTCCTTGTGACTATATAACCAACCATTGGCACTGGGTTTAAAGCTGCTGTTGTGGGAAAGAGCCACAAGACGGCAGCATTATTACATTCTCAACTCTTGTTATTAGGGCAACAGAGTCTTCCTGGAGGTAGTGTTCCCAGGTTGTAAATTAGAGAGGAATGTCCTGGGACAAGCCCCCAGAAGTTTATGTCTCCTTACTTATGTTTGTTTTTTAAATTTAATTTCTATTTCTTATCGGAGTAAATTTGATTAGAGTGTTTTGATTGTCTGGCTGTACAGAATCTGCTCAATGATTCATACATACGTCTGTTCATCTTCGGATACTGTTACCATGTATGTGATCACAAAATGTATATTTTGAAGGTATTGGTGATGATATAATTCATGTAATTTATATGTTATATGTTTATATACATTTAACATACATTAGTATATGTATGTTAACCCCATAGTCCTAATTTACCCATCCTCCCACCTTTCATTTTGGCTAACCATTAGTTTATTTGATAAGTCTGTGAGTGTCTTTTTCTGTGGAAATATGTTCATTGGTAGCAATCTTAGGATAACATGTATAAATGATATCATAGGCTGTTTGTCATACCCTTTTCACTTACTTAACCTTATATGATTATTTCAAGGCTCAACTGTAGTCCAGAAAACGGCATTGTTCATTTTTTTCCCGAGCTTACTATTCCATTCTGTCCATATACCACTTCTTCTTTTTCCATTCATATGTTTATGGACCTTTTTTTTTGCTTTCATGTCTTGGCTATTTCAATATTACTGCAGTGCACATTTGCCTGCCTCTGTCTTTCCGATCCTGGTGGTCTTCGTTTATAGGCTCAAAGGTGCCCTGCCGCATCATATGGTAGCTCAATTTTTACCTTGTAAAGCAGCTCCATTCAGTTCTTGTTAGTGCTTTTACCACTTTACATCCCACCAGCAGCTAGTAGGTATGAGTTGTCGAAAACCCATTCAGCATTTATAGTTTGTAGACGTTTTGCTAATGGCCATTTGACTGGTGTGAGCTGAAACCTTTTTGGAGGTTGGAAACGCATGTGGCTAATAATTCCTTATACTGAGCTTTAACCATATCCTTTTTCTTCGTTTCCTTTTTTTGTTAAAGAGTAGGTACAACTTCCCTCCTCTCTTGACTTCTTGAAAAATTTCTCATGTGTTGAATTTTCCTGCCTATTCCCTACCCCAGGGCATTTTTTGAGGGCAGGTGTCATTTAGAGCCCTGCATTCCTTGGGACTATTAAGCAACCATTAGCAGTGGGTTTAAAGCTGCTCTTGTGCGAAACAGCCACAAGGCGGCAGCATTATTACGTTCTCTACTCTTGTTACTTGGGCAAAAGAGTCTTCCTGGAGGTAGGGTTCCGAGGTTGTAAATTAGAGTGGAATGTGCAGGGACAAGCCCCCAGAAGTTTATGTCTCCTTACTTATGTTTGTTTTTTAAATTTAGTTTCTATTTCTTATCGGAGTAAATTTGATTAGAGTGTGTTGATTGTCTGGCTGTACAGAATCTGCTCAATGATTCATACTTATGTCTGTTCACCTTTGGACCCTGTTACCATGTATGTGATTACAGAATGTATATTTTAAAGGGATTGGTGATTATATAATTCATATAATTTATCTGTTATATGTTTATATACATTTAACATACATTAGTATATGTATATTAACCCCATAGTCCTACTTTACCCATCCTCCCACCTTTCCTTTTGGCTAACCATTAGTTTACTTGATAAGTCTGTGAGTGTCTTTTTCTGTGGAAATATGTTCTTTGGTAGCAATCTTAGGATAACATGTATAAATGATATCATAGGATATTTGTCATACCCTTTTGACTTACTTAACCTTATATGATTATTTGTAGGTTCAACTGTAGTCGTGAAAACGGCATTGTTCCTTTTTTTCCCGAGGCTACTATTCCATTTGGTACGTATACCACTTCATCTTTGTCCATTCATCTGTTTATGGACCTTTTTTTTGCTTCCATGTCTTGGCTATTTCAATATTGTTGCAGTGCATATTTGCCTGCATCTGTCTTTCCGATTTTGGTGGTTTTATATTATAGGCCCAAAAGGTGCCCTGCCGCATCATATGTTAACTCAATTTTTACCTTTTCAAGCAGCTCCATTCAGTTTTCGTTAGTGCTCTTACCACTTTACATCCCACCGGCACCAAGAAGGTACACAGTTCTCTAAAACCCCTTCAGCATTTATAGTTTGTAGACTTTTTGCTGCTGGTCATGACTGGTGTGAGCTGAAACCTTATTGAATTTGAATTTGCATATGGCTAATAATTTCCTTTACTGAGCTTTAGGCATGCCCTTTTTTTCTTTTCCTTTTTTTTTAAAGAGTGAGTACAACCTCCCTCCTCTTATTGACTTCTTGAAAAATTTCTCATGTGTTGAATTTTCTTGCCTATTCCCTACCCCAGGGCATTTTTTGAGGGCCTGTGTCATTTACAGCCCTGCAGTCCTTGTGAGTCTATAAGCAACCATTGGCACTGGGTTTAAAGCTGCTGTTGTGGGAAATAGCCACAAGGCAGCAGCATTATTACGTTCTCAACACTTGTTACTAGGGCAGCAGAGTCTTCCTGGAGGTAGTGTTCCGAGGTTGTAAACTAGAGTGGAATGTGCTGGGACAAGCCCCCAGAAGTTTATATCTCCTTACTTATGTTTGTTTTTTAAATTTATTTTCTACTTCTTATCGGAGTAAATTTGATTAGAGTGTTTTGATTGTCTGGCTGTACAGAATCTGCTCAATGATTCATACATATGTCTGTTCATCTTCGGAACCTGTTACCATGTATGTGATTACAGAATGTATATTTTGAAGGGATTGGTGATTATATAATTCATATCATTTATATGTTATATGTTTATGTACATTTAAGTTACATTAGTATATTCATGTTAACCCCATAGTCCTAATTTACCCATCCCCCCACCTTTCATTTTGGCTAACCATTAGTTTATTTGATAAGTCTGTGAGTGTCTTTTTCTGTGGAAATATGTTCATTGGTAGCAATCTTAGGATAACATGTATAAATGATATCATAGGACATTTGTCATACCCTTTTGACTTACTTATCGTTATATGATTATTTCTAGGCTCAACTGTAGTCCTGAAAACGGCATTGTTCATTTTTTTCCCGAGGCTACTATTCCATTCTGTCCATATACCACTTCTTCTTTTTCCCGTCATCTGTTTATGGACCTTTTTTTGCTTCCATGTCTTGGCTCTTTCAATATTGCTGCAGTGCACATTTGCCTGCCTCTGTCTTTCCGATTCTGGTGGTCTTAGGTTATAGGCCCAAAAGGTGCCCTGCCGCATCATATGGTAGCTCAATTTTTACCTTTTCAAGCACAGCTCCATTCAGTTTGCGTTAGTGCTGTTGCCACTTTACATCCCACCAGCAGCCAGAAGGTACACAGTTCTCTAAAACCCCCTCAGCATTTATCGTTTGTAGACTTTTTGCTGATGGTTATGACTGGTGTGAACTGAAACCTTTTTGAATTTGAATTTGCTTGTGGCTTATAATTCCTTATACTGAGCTTTAGGCATGTCCTTTTTTTCTTTTCCTTTTTTTTTAAAGAGTGAGTACAACTTCCCTCCTCTTATTGACTTCTTGAAAAATTTCTCATATGTTGAATTTTCTTGCCTATTGCCTACGCCAGGGCATGTTTTGATGGCCTGTGTCATTTAGAGCCCTGCAGTCCTTGTGACTATATAAGCAACCATTGGCACTGGGTTTAAAGCTGCTGTTGTGGGAAACAGCCACAAGGCGGCAGCATTATTACGTTCTCAACTCTTGTTACTAGGGCAACTGAGTCTTCCTGGAGGCAGTTTTCCAAGGTTGTAAATTAGAGTGGAATGTGCTGGGACAAGCCCCAGAAGTTTATGTCTCCTTACTTATGTTTGTTTTTTAAACTTAATTTATACTTCTTGTCGGAGTAAATTTGATTAGAGTGTTTTGATTGTCTGGCTGTACAGAATCTGCTCAATGATTCATACATATGTCTGTTCATCTTCGGATCCTGTTACCATGTATGTGATCACAAAATATATATTTTGAAGGTGTTGGTGATTATATAATTCATATAGTTTATCTGTTATATGTTTATATACATTTAACATACATTAGTATATGTATGTTAACCCCATAGTCCTAATTTACCCATCCTCCCACCTTTCATTTTGGCTAACCATTAGTTTCTTTGGTAAGTCTGTGAGTGTGTTTTTCTGTGGAAATATGTTCATTGGTAGCAATCTTAGGATAACATGTATAAATGATATCATAGGATGTTTGTCATACCCTTTTCACTTACTTAACCTTATATGATTATTTCTAGGCTCAACTGTAGTCCGGAAAACGGCATTGTTCATTTTTTTCGCGAGGCTACTATTACATTTGGTACGTATACTACTTCGTCTTTGTCCATTCATCTGTTTATGAACCTATTTTCTGCTTCCATGTCTTGGCTATTTCAATATTGCTGCAGTGCACATTGGCCTGCCTGTGTTTTTCAGATTCTGGTGGTCTTAGGTTATAGGCCCAAAAGGTGCCATGCCGCATCATATGGTAGCTCAATTTTTACCTTTTCAAGCATCTCCATTCAGTTTGCATTAGTGTTGTTACCACGTTACATCCCAGCAGCAGCTTGAAGGTACACAGTTCTCTAAAACCCCTTCAGCATTTATCGTTTGTAGACTTTTTGCTGATGGTTATGACTGGTGTGAGCTGAAACCTTTTTGAATTTGAATTTGCATGTGGCTAATAATTCCTTATACTGAGCTTTAGGCATGTCCTTTTTTTGTTTTCCTTTTTTTTAAAGAGTGAGTACAACTTCCCTCCTCTTATTGACTTCTTGAAAAATTTCTCATGTGTTGAATTTTCTTGCCTATTCCCTACCCCAGGGCATTTCTTGAGGACCTGTGTCATTTACAGCCCTGCAGTCCTTGTGACTATGTAGGCAACCATTGGCACTGGGTTTAAAGCTGCTGCTGTGGGAAACAGCCACATGGCGGCAGCATTATTACGTCCTCAACTCTTGTTAATGGGGCAAAAGACTCTTCCTGGAGGTAGTGTTCCAAGGTTGGAAATTAGAGTGGAATGTGCTGGGACAAGCCCCCAGAAGTTTATCTCTCCTTACTTATGTTTGTTTTTTAAATTTAATTTCTATTTCTTATCGGAGTAAATCTGATTAGAGTGTTTTGATTTTCTGGCTGTACAGAATCTGCTCATTGATTCATATTTATGTTTCTTCATCTTCGGATCCTGTTACCATGTATGTGATTACAGAATATATATTTTAAAGGTATTCGTGATTATATAATTCATATACTTTATATGTTATATGTTTATATACATTTAACATACATTAGTATATGTATGTTAACCCCATAGTCCTAATTTACCCATCCTCCCACCTTTCATTTTGGCTAACCATTAGTTTATTTGATAAGTCTGTGAGTGTCTTTTTCTGTGGAAATATGTTCATTGGTAGCAATTTTACGATAACATATATAAATGACATCATAGGATATTTGTCATACCCTTTTCACTTACTTAACGTTATATGATTATTTCTAGGCTCAACTGTAGTCCTGAAAACGGCATTGTTCATTTTTTTCACGAGCCTACTATTCCATTCTGTCCATATACCACTTCGTCTTTGTCCATACATCTGTTTATGGACCTTTTTTTTTCCTTCCATGTCTTGGCTATTTCAATGTTGCTGCAGTGCACATTTGCCTGCCTCTGTCTTTCCGATTCTGGTGGTCTTAGGTTATAGGCCCAAAAGGTGCCCTGCCGCATCATATGGTAGCTCAATTTTTACCTTTTCAAGCAGCTCCATTCAGTTTGCGTTAGTGCTGTTGCCACTTTACATCCCACCAGCAACTAGAAGGTACACAGTTCTCTAAAACCCCTTCAGGATTTATAGTTTGTAGACTTTTTGCTGATGGTCATGACTCTTGTGAGCTTAAACCTTTTTGAATTTGAATATGTATGTGGCTAATAATTCCTTATACTGAGCTTTAGGCATGTCCTTTTTTTTGTTTTCCTTTTTTTTAAAGAGTGAGTACAACTTCCCTCCTCTTATTGACTTCTTGAAAAATTTCTCATGTGTTGAATTTTCTTGCCTATTCCCTACCCCAGGGCATGTTTTGTGGGCCTGTGTCATTTACAGCCCTGCAGTCCTTGTGACTATATAACCAACCATTGGCACTGGGTTTAAAGCTGCTGTTGTGGGAAAGAGCCACAAGACGGCAGCATTATTACATTCTCAACTCTTGTTATTAGGGCAACAGAGTCTTCCTGGAGGTAGTGTTCCCAGGTTGTAAATTAGAGAGGAATGTCCTGGGACAAGCCCCCAGAAGTTTATGTCTCCTTACTTATGTTTGTTTTTTAAATTTAATTTCTATTTCTTATCGGAGTAAATTTGATTAGAGTGTTTTGATTGTCTGGCTGTACAGAATCTGCTCAATGATTCATACATACGTCTGTTCATCTTCGGATACTGTTACCATGTATGTGATCACAAAATGTATATTTTGAAGGTATTGGTGATGATATAATTCATGTAATTTATATGTTATATGTTTATATACATTTAACATACATTAGTATATGTATGTTAACCCCATAGTCCTAATTTACCCATCCTCCCACCTTTCATTTTGGCTAACCATTAGTTTATTTGATAAGTCTGTGAGTGTCTTTTTCTGTGGAAATATGTTCATTGGTAGCAATCTTAGGATAACATGTATAAATGATATCATAGGCTGTTTGTCATACCCTTTTCACTTACTTAACCTTATATGATTATTTCAAGGCTCAACTGTAGTCCAGAAAACGGCATTGTTCATTTTTTTCCCGAGCTTACTATTCCATTCTGTCCATATACCACTTCTTCTTTTTCCATTCATATGTTTATGGACCTTTTTTTTTGCTTTCATGTCTTGGCTATTTCAATATTACTGCAGTGCACATTTGCCTGCCTCTGTCTTTCCGATCCTGGTGGTCTTCGTTTATAGGCTCAAAGGTGCCCTGCCGCATCATATGGTAGCTCAATTTTTACCTTGTAAAGCAGCTCCATTCAGTTCTTGTTAGTGCTTTTACCACTTTACATCCCACCAGCAGCTAGTAGGTATGAGTTGTCGAAAACCCATTCAGCATTTATAGTTTGTAGACGTTTTGCTAATGGCCATTTGACTGGTGTGAGCTGAAACCTTTTTGGAGGTTGGAAACGCATGTGGCTAATAATTCCTTATACTGAGCTTTAACCATATCCTTTTTCTTCGTTTCCTTTTTTTGTTAAAGAGTAGGTACAACTTCCCTCCTCTCTTGACTTCTTGAAAAATTTCTCATGTGTTGAATTTTCCTGCCTATTCCCTACCCCAGGGCATTTTTTGAGGGCATGTGTCATTTAGAGCCCTGCATTCCTTGGGACTATTAAGCAACCATTAGCAGTGGGTTTAAAGCTGCTCTTGTGCGAAACAGCCACAAGGCGGCAGCATTATTACGTTCTCTACTCTTGTTACTTGGGCAAAAGAGTCTTCCTGGAGGTAGGGTTCCGAGGTTGTAAATTAGAGTGGAATGTGCAGGGACAAGCCCCCAGAAGTTTATGTCTCCTTACTTATGTTTGTTTTTTAAATTTAGTTTCTATTTCTTATCGGAGTAAATTTGATTAGAGTGTGTTGATTGTCTGGCTGTACAGAATCTGCTCAATGATTCATACTTATGTCTGTTCACCTTTGGACCCTGTTACCATGTATGTGATTACAGAATGTATATTTTAAAGGGATTGGTGATTATATAATTCATATAATTTATCTGTTATATGTTTATATACATTTAACATACATTAGTATATGTATATTAACCCCATAGTCCTACTTTACCCATCCTCCCACCTTTCCTTTTGGCTAACCATTAGTTTACTTGATAAGTCTGTGAGTGTCTTTTTCTGTGGAAATATGTTCTTTGGTAGCAATCTTAGGATAACATGTATAAATGATATCATAGGATATTTGTCATACCCTTTTGACTTACTTAACCTTATATGATTATTTGTAGGTTCAACTGTAGTCGTGAAAACGGCATTGTTCCTTTTTTTCCCGAGGCTACTATTCCATTTGGTACGTATACCACTTCATCTTTGTCCATTCATCTGTTTATGGACCTTTTTTTTGCTTCCATGTCTTGGCTATTTCAATATTGTTGCAGTGCATATTTGCCTGCATCTGTCTTTCCGATTTTGGTGGTTTTATATTATAGGCCCAAAAGGTGCCCTGCCGCATCATATGTTAACTCAATTTTTACCTTTTCAAGCAGCTCCATTCAGTTTTCGTTAGTGCTCTTACCACTTTACATCCCACCGGCACCAAGAAGGTACACAGTTCTCTAAAACCCCTTCAGCATTTATAGTTTGTAGACTTTTTGCTGCTGGTCATGACTGGTGTGAGCTGAAACCTTATTGAATTTGAATTTGCATATGGCTAATAATTTCCTTTACTGAGCTTTAGGCATGCCCTTTTTTTCTTTTCCTTTTTTTTTAAAGAGTGAGTACAACCTCCCTCCTCTTATTGACTTCTTGAAAAATTTCTCATGTGTTGAATTTTCTTGCCTATTCCCTACCCCAGGGCATTTTTTGAGGGCCTGTGTCATTTACAGCCCTGCAGTCCTTGTGAGTCTATAAGCAACCATTGGCACTGGGTTTAAAGCTGCTGTTGTGGGAAATAGCCACAAGGCAGCAGCATTATTACGTTCTCAACACTTGTTACTAGGGCAGCAGAGTCTTCCTGGAGGTAGTGTTCCGAGGTTGTAAACTAGAGTGGAATGTGCTGGGACAAGCCCCCAGAAGTTTATATCTCCTTACTTATGTTTGTTTTTTAAATTTATTTTCTACTTCTTATCGGAGTAAATTTGATTAGAGTGTTTTGATTGTCTGGCTGTACAGAATCTGCTCAATGATTCATACATATGTCTGTTCATCTTCGGAACCTGTTACCATGTATGTGATTACAGAATGTATATTTTGAAGGGATTGGTGATTATATAATTCATATCATTTATATGTTATATGTTTATGTACATTTAACTTACATTAGTATATTCATGTTAACCCCATAGTCCTAATTTACCCATCCCCCCACCTTTCATTTTGGCTAACCATTAGTTTATTTGATAAGTCTGTGAGTGTCTTTTTCTGTGGAAATATGTTCATTGGTAGCAATCTTAGGATAACATGTATAAATGATATCATAGGACATTTGTCATACCCTTTTGACTTACTTATCGTTATATGATTATTTCTAGGCTCAACTGTAGTCCTGAAAACGGCATTGTTCATTTTTTTCCCGAGGCTACTATTCCATTCTGTCCATATACCACTTCTTCTTTTTCCCGTCATCTGTTTATGGACCTTTTTTTGCTTCCATGTCTTGGCTCTTTCAATATTGCTGCAGTGCACATTTGCCTGCCTCTGTCTTTCCGATTCTGGTGGTCTTAGGTTATAGGCCCAAAAGGTGCCCTGCCGCATCATATGGTAGCTCAATTTTTACCTTTTCAAGCACAGCTCCATTCAGTTTGCGTTAGTGCTGTTGCCACTTTACATCCCACCAGCAGCCAGAAGGTACACAGTTCTCTAAAACCCCCTCAGCATTTATCGTTTGTAGACTTTTTGCTGATGGTTATGACTGGTGTGAACTGAAACCTTTTTGAATTTGAATTTGCTTGTGGCTTATAATTCCTTATACTGAGCTTTAGGCATGTCCTTTTTTTTCTTTTCCTTTTTTTTTAAAGAGTGAGTACAACTTCCCTCCTCTTATTGACTTCTTGAAAAATTTCTCATATGTTGAATTTTCTTGCCTATTGCCTACGCCAGGGCATGTTTTGAGGGCCTGTGTCATTTAGAGCCCTGCAGTCCTTGTGACTATATAAGCAACCATTGGCACTGGGTTTAAAGCTGCTGTTGTGGGAAACAGCCACAAGGCGGCAGCATTATTACGTTCTCAACTCTTGTTACTAGGGCAACTGAGTCTTCCTGGAGGCAGTTTTCCAAGGTTGTAAATTAGAGTGGAATGTGCTGGGACAAGCCCCAGAAGTTTATGTCTCCTTACTTATGTTTGTTTTTTAAACTTAATTTATACTTCTTGTCGGAGTAAATTTGATTAGAGTGTTTTGATTGTCTGGCTGTACAGAATCTGCTCAATGATTCATACATATGTCTGTTCATCTTCGGATCCTGTTACCATGTATGTGATCACAAAATATATATTTTCAAGGTATTGGTGATTATATAATTCATATAGTTTATCTGTTATATGTTTATATACATTTAACATACATTAGTATATGTATGTTAACCCCATAGTCCTAATTTACCCATCCTCCCACCTTTCATTTTGGCTAACCATTAGTTTCTTTGGTAAGTCTGTGAGTGTGTTTTTCTGTGGAAATATGTTCATTGGTAGCAATCTTAGGATAACATGTATAAATGATATCATAGGATGTTTGTCATACCCTTTTCACTTACTTAACCTTATATGATTATTTCTAGGCTCAACTGTAGTCCTGAAAACGGCATTGTTCATTTTTTTCGCGAGGCTACTATTACATTTGGTACATATACCACTTCGTCTTTGTCCATTCATCTGTTTATGGACCTATTTTCTGCTTCCATGTCTTGGCTATTTCAATATTGCTGCAGTGCACATTGGCCTGCCTGTGTTTTCCAGATTCTGGTGGTCTTAGGTTATAGGCCCAAAAGGTGCCATGCCGCATCATATGGTAGCTCAATTTTTACCTTTTCAAGCATCTCCATTCAGTTTGCATTAGTGTTGTTACCACGTTACATCCCAGCAGCAGCTTGAAGGTACACAGTTCTCTAAAACCCCTTCAGCATTTATCGTTTGTAGACATTTTGCTGATGGTTATGACTGGTGTGAGCTGAAACCTTTTTGAATTTGAATTTGCATGTGGCTAATAATTCCTTATACTGAGCTTTAGGCATGTCCTTTTTTTGTTTTCCTTTTTTTTAAAGAGTGAGTACAACTTCCCTCCTCTTATTGACTTCTTGAAAAATTTCTCATGTGTTGAATTTTCTTGCCTATTCCCTACCCCAGGGCATTTCTTGAGGGCCTGTGTCATTTACAGCCCTGCAGTCCTTGTGACTATGTAGGCAACCATTGGCACTGGGTTTAAAGCTGCTGCTGTGGGAAACAGCCACATGGCGGCAGCATTATTACGTCCTCAACTCTTGTTAATGGGGCAAAAGACTCTTCCTGGAGGTAGTGTTCCAAGGTTGGAAATTAGAGTGGAATGTGCTGGGACAAGCCCCCAGAAGTTTATCTCTCCTTACTTATGTTTGTTTTTTAAATTTAATTTCTATTTCTTATCGGAGTAAATCTGATTAGAGTGTTTTGATTTTCTGGCTGTACAGAATCTGCTCATTGATTCATATTTATGTTTCTTCATCTTCGGATCCTGTTACCATGTATGTGATTACAGAATATATATTTTAAAGGTATTCGTGATTATATAATTCATATACTTTATATGTTATATGTTTATATACATTTAACATACATTAGTATATGTATGTTAACCCCATAGTCCTAATTTACCCATCCTCCCACCTTTCATTTTGGCTAACCATTAGTTTATTTGATAAGTCTGTGAGTGTCTTTTTCTGTGGAAATATGTTCATTGGTAGCAATTTTACGATAACATATATAAATGACATCATAGGATATTTGTCATACCCTTTTCACTTACTTAACGTTATATGATTATTTCTAGGCTCAACTGTAGTCCTGAAAACGGCATTGTTCATTTTTTTCACGAGCCTACTATTCCATTCTGTCCATATACCACTTCGTCTTTGTCCATACATCTGTTTATGGACCTTTTTTTTTCCTTCCATGTCTTGGCTATTTCAATGTTGCTGCAGTGCACATTTGCCTGCCTCTGTCTTTCCGATTCTGGTGGTCTTAGGTTATAGGCCCAAAAGGTGCCCTGCCGCATCATATGGTAGCTCAATTTTTACCTTTTCAAGCAGCTCCATTCAGTTTGCGTTAGTGCTGTTGCCACTTTACATCCCACCAGCAACTAGAAGGTACACAGTTCTCTAAAACCCCTTCAGCATTTATAGTTTGTAGACTTTTTGCTGATGGTCATGACTCTTGTGAGCTTAAACCTTTTTGAATTTGAATATGTATGTGGCTAATAATTCCTTATACTGAGCTTTAGGCATGTCCTTTTTTTTGTTTTCCTTTTTTTTAAAGAGTGAGTACAACTTCCCTCCTCTTATTGACTTCTTGAAAAATTTCTCATGTGTTGAATTTTCTTGCCTATTCCCTACCCCAGGGCATGTTTTGTGGGCCTGTGTCATTTACAGCCCTGCAGTCCTTGTGACTATATAACCAACCATTGGCACTGGGTTTAAAGCTGCTGTTGTGGGAAAGAGCCACAAGACGGCAGCATTATTACATTCTCAACTCTTGTTATTAGGGCAACAGAGTCTTCCTGGAGGTAGTGTTCCCAGGTTGTAAATTAGAGAGGAATGTCCTGGGACAAGCCCCCAGAAGTTTATGTCTCCTTACTTATGTTTGTTTTTTAAATTTAATTTCTATTTCTTATCGGAGTAAATTTGATTAGAGTGTTTTGATTGTCTGGCTGTACAGAATCTGCTCAATGATTCATATATACGTCTGTTCATCTTCGGATACTGTTACCATGTATGTGATCACAAAATGTATATTTTGAAGGTATTGGTGATGATATAATTCATGTAATTTATATGTTATATGTTTATATACATTTAACATACATTAGTATATGTATGTTAACCCCATAGTCCTAATTTACCCATCCTCCCACCTTTCATTTTGGCTAACCATTAGTTTATTTGATAAGTCTGTGAGTGTCTTTTTCTGTGGAAATATGTTCATTGGTAGCAATCTTAGGATAACATGTATAAATGATATCATAGGCTGTTTGTCATACCCTTTTCACTTACTTAACCTTATATGATTATTTCAAGGCTCAACTGTAGTCCAGAAAACGGCATTGTTCATTTTTTTCCCGAGCTTACTATTCCATTCTGTCCATATACCACTTCTTCTTTTTCCATTCATATGTTTATGGACCTTTTTTTTTGCTTTCATGTCTTGGCTATTTCAATATTACTGCAGTGCACATTTGCCTGCCTCTGTCTTTCCGATCCTGGTGGTCTTCGTTTATAGGCTCAAAGGTGCCCTGCCGCATCATATGGTAGCTCAATTTTTACCTTGTAAAGCAGCTCCATTCAGTTCTTGTTAGTGCTTTTACCACTTTACATCCCACCAGCAGCTAGTAGGTATGAGTTGTCGAAAACCCATTCAGCATTTATAGTTTGTAGACGTTTTGCTAATGGCCATTTGACTGGTGTGAGCTGAAACCTTTTTGGAGGTTGGAAACGCATGTGGCTAATAATTCCTTATACTGAGCTTTAACCATATCCTTTTTCTTCGTTTCCTTTTTTTGTTAAAGAGTAGGTACAACTTCCCTCCTCTCTTGACTTCTTGAAAAATTTCTCATGTGTTGAATTTTCCTGCCTATTCCCTACCCCAGGGCATTTTTTGAGGGCAGGTGTCATTTAGAGCCCTGCATTCCTTGGGACTATTAAGCAACCATTAGCAGTGGGTTTAAAGCTGCTCTTGTGCGAAACAGCCACAAGGCGGCAGCATTATTACGTTCTCTACTCTTGTTACTTGGGCAAAAGAGTCTTCCTGGAGGTAGGGTTCCGAGGTTGTAAATTAGAGTGGAATGTGCAGGGACAAGCCCCCAGAAGTTTATGTCTCCTTACTTATGTTTGTTTTTTAAATTTAGTTTCTATTTCTTATCGGAGTAAATTTGATTAGAGTGTGTTGATTGTCTGGCTGTACAGAATCTGCTCAATGATTCATACTTATGTCTGTTCACCTTTGGACCCTGTTACCATGTATGTGATTACAGAATGTATATTTTAAAGGGATTGGTGATTATATAATTCATATAATTTATCTGTTATATGTTTATATACATTTAACATACATTAGTATATGTATATTAACCCCATAGTCCTACTTTACCCATCCTCCCACCTTTCCTTTTGGCTAACCATTAGTTTACTTGATAAGTCTGTGAGTGTCTTTTTCTGTGGAAATATGTTCTTTGGTAGCAATCTTAGGATAACATGTATAAATGATATCATAGGATATTTGTCATACCCTTTTGACTTACTTAACCTTATATGATTATTTGTAGGTTCAACTGTAGTCGTGAAAACGGCATTGTTCCTTTTTTTCCCGAGGCTACTATTCCATTTGGTACGTATACCACTTCATCTTTGTCCATTCATCTGTTTATGGACCTTTTTTTTGCTTCCATGTCTTGGCTATTTCAATATTGTTGCAGTGCATATTTGCCTGCATCTGTCTTTCCGATTTTGGTGGTTTTATATTATAGGCCCAAAAGGTGCCCTGCCGCATCATATGTTAACTCAATTTTTACCTTTTCAAGCAGCTCCATTCAGTTTTCGTTAGTGCTCTTACCACTTTACATCCCACCGGCACCAAGAAGGTACACAGTTCTCTAAAACCCCTTCAGCATTTATAGTTTGTAGACTTTTTGCTGCTGGTCATGACTGGTGTGAGCTGAAACCTTATTGAATTTGAATTTGCATATGGCTAATAATTTCCTTTACTGAGCTTTAGGCATGCCCTTTTTTTCTTTTCCTTTTTTTTTAAAGAGTGAGTACAACCTCCCTCCTCTTATTGACTTCTTGAAAAATTTCTCATGTGTTGAATTTTCTTGCCTATTCCCTACCCCAGGGCATTTTTTGAGGGCCTGTGTCATTTACAGCCCTGCAGTCCTTGTGAGTCTATAAGCAACCATTGGCACTGGGTTTAAAGCTGCTGTTGTGGGAAATAGCCACAAGGCAGCAGCATTATTACGTTCTCAACACTTGTTACTAGGGCAGCAGAGTCTTCCTGGAGGTAGTGTTCCGAGGTTGTAAACTAGAGTGGAATGTGCTGGGACAAGCCCCCAGAAGTTTATATCTCCTTACTTATGTTTGTTTTTTAAATTTATTTTCTACTTCTTATCGGAGTAAATTTGATTAGAGTGTTTTGATTGTCTGGCTGTACAGAATCTGCTCAATGATTCATACATATGTCTGTTCATCTTCGGAACCTGTTACCATGTATGTGATTACAGAATGTATATTTTGAAGGGATTGGTGATTATATAATTCATATCATTTATATGTTATATGTTTATGTACATTTAAGTTACATTAGTATATTCATGTTAACCCCATAGTCCTAATTTACCCATCCCCCCACCTTTCATTTTGGCTAACCATTAGTTTATTTGATAAGTCTGTGAGTGTCTTTTTCTGTGGAAATATGTTCATTGGTAGCAATCTTAGGATAACATGTATAAATGATATCATAGGACATTTGTCATACCCTTTTGACTTACTTATCGTTATATGATTATTTCTAGGCTCAACTGTAGTCCTGAAAACGGCATTGTTCATTTTTTTCCCGAGGCTACTATTCCATTCTGTCCATATACCACTTCTTCTTTTTCCCGTCATCTGTTTATGGACCTTTTTTTGCTTCCATGTCTTGGCTCTTTCAATATTGCTGCAGTGCACATTTGCCTGCCTCTGTCTTTCCGATTCTGGTGGTCTTAGGTTATAGGCCCAAAAGGTGCCCTGCCGCATCATATGGTAGCTCAATTTTTACCTTTTCAAGCACAGCTCCATTCAGTTTGCGTTAGTGCTGTTGCCACTTTACATCCCACCAGCAGCCAGAAGGTACACAGTTCTCTAAAACCCCCTCAGCATTTATCGTTTGTAGACTTTTTGCTGATGGTTATGACTGGTGTGAACTGAAACCTTTTTGAATTTGAATTTGCTTGTGGCTTATAATTCCTTATACTGAGCTTTAGGCATGTCCTTTTTTTCTTTTCCTTTTTTTTTAAAGAGTGAGTACAACTTCCCTCCTCTTATTGACTTCTTGAAAAATTTCTCATATGTTGAATTTTCTTGCCTATTGCCTACGCCAGGGCATGTTTTGATGGCCTGTGTCATTTAGAGCCCTGCAGTCCTTGTGACTATATAAGCAACCATTGGCACTGGGTTTAAAGCTGCTGTTGTGGGAAACAGCCACAAGGCGGCAGCATTATTACGTTCTCAACTCTTGTTACTAGGGCAACTGAGTCTTCCTGGAGGCAGTTTTCCAAGGTTGTAAATTAGAGTGGAATGTGCTGGGACAAGCCCCAGAAGTTTATGTCTCCTTACTTATGTTTGTTTTTTAAACTTAATTTATACTTCTTGTCGGAGTAAATTTGATTAGAGTGTTTTGATTGTCTGGCTGTACAGAATCTGCTCAATGATTCATACATATGTCTGTTCATCTTCGGATCCTGTTACCATGTATGTGATCACAAAATATATATTTTGAAGGTGTTGGTGATTATATAATTCATATAGTTTATCTGTTATATGTTTATATACATTTAACATACATTAGTATATGTATGTTAACCCCATAGTCCTAATTTACCCATCCTCCCACCTTTCATTTTGGCTAACCATTAGTTTCTTTGGTAAGTCTGTGAGTGTGTTTTTCTGTGGAAATATGTTCATTGGTAGCAATCTTAGGATAACATGTATAAATGATATCATAGGATGTTTGTCATACCCTTTTCACTTACTTAACCTTATATGATTATTTCTAGGCTCAACTGTAGTCCGGAAAACGGCATTGTTCATTTTTTTCGCGAGGCTACTATTACATTTGGTACGTATACTACTTCGTCTTTGTCCATTCATCTGTTTATGAACCTATTTTCTGCTTCCATGTCTTGGCTATTTCAATATTGCTGCAGTGCACATTGGCCTGCCTGTGTTTTTCAGATTCTGGTGGTCTTAGGTTATAGGCCCAAAAGGTGCCATGCCGCATCATATGGTAGCTCAATTTTTACCTTTTCAAGCATCTCCATTCAGTTTGCATTAGTGTTGTTACCACGTTACATCCCAGCAGCAGCTTGAAGGTACACAGTTCTCTAAAACCCCTTCAGCATTTATCGTTTGTAGACTTTTTGCTGATGGTTATGACTGGTGTGAGCTGAAACCTTTTTGAATTTGAATTTGCATGTGGCTAATAATTCCTTATACTGAGCTTTAGGCATGTCCTTTTTTTGTTTTCCTTTTTTTTAAAGAGTGAGTACAACTTCCCTCCTCTTATTGACTTCTTGAAAAATTTCTCATGTGTTGAATTTTCTTGCCTATTCCCTACCCCAGGGCATTTCTTGAGGACCTGTGTCATTTACAGCCCTGCAGTCCTTGTGACTATGTAGGCAACCATTGGCACTGGGTTTAAAGCTGCTGCTGTGGGAAACAGCCACATGGCGGCAGCATTATTACGTCCTCAACTCTTGTTAATGGGGCAAAAGACTCTTCCTGGAGGTAGTGTTCCAAGGTTGGAAATTAGAGTGGAATGTGCTGGGACAAGCCCCCAGAAGTTTATCTCTCCTTACTTATGTTTGTTTTTTAAATTTAATTTCTATTTCTTATCGGAGTAAATCTGATTAGAGTGTTTTGATTTTCTGGCTGTACAGAATCTGCTCATTGATTCATATTTATGTTTCTTCATCTTCGGATCCTGTTACCATGTATGTGATTACAGAATATATATTTTAAAGGTATTCGTGATTATATAATTCATATACTTTATATGTTATATGTTTATATACATTTAACATACATTAGTATATGTATGTTAACCCCATAGTCCTAATTTACCCATCCTCCCACCTTTCATTTTGGCTAACCATTAGTTTATTTGATAAGTCTGTGAGTGTCTTTTTCTGTGGAAATATGTTCATTGGTAGCAATTTTACGATAACATATATAAATGACATCATAGGATATTTGTCATACCCTTTTCACTTACTTAACGTTATATGATTATTTCTAGGCTCAACTGTAGTCCTGAAAACGGCATTGTTCATTTTTTTCACGAGCCTACTATTCCATTCTGTCCATATACCACTTCGTCTTTGTCCATACATCTGTTTATGGACCTTTTTTTTTCCTTCCATGTCTTGGCTATTTCAATGTTGCTGCAGTGCACATTTGCCTGCCTCTGTCTTTCCGATTCTGGTGGTCTTAGGTTATAGGCCCAAAAGGTGCCCTGCCGCATCATATGGTAGCTCAATTTTTACCTTTTCAAGCAGCTCCATTCAGTTTGCGTTAGTGCTGTTGCCACTTTACATCCCACCAGCAACTAGAAGGTACACAGTTCTCTAAAACCCCTTCAGGATTTATAGTTTGTAGACTTTTTGCTGATGGTCATGACTCTTGTGAGCTTAAACCTTTTTGAATTTGAATATGTATGTGGCTAATAATTCCTTATACTGAGCTTTAGGCATGTCCTTTTTTTTGTTTTCCTTTTTTTTAAAGAGTGAGTACAACTTCCCTCCTCTTATTGACTTCTTGAAAAATTTCTCATGTGTTGAATTTTCTTGCCTATTCCCTACCCCAGGGCATGTTTTGTGGGCCTGTGTCATTTACAGCCCTGCAGTCCTTGTGACTATATAACCAACCATTGGCACTGGGTTTAAAGCTGCTGTTGTGGGAAAGAGCCACAAGACGGCAGCATTATTACATTCTCAACTCTTGTTATTAGGGCAACAGAGTCTTCCTGGAGGTAGTGTTCCCAGGTTGTAAATTAGAGAGGAATGTCCTGGGACAAGCCCCCAGAAGTTTATGTCTCCTTACTTATGTTTGTTTTTTAAATTTAATTTCTATTTCTTATCGGAGTAAATTTGATTAGAGTGTTTTGATTGTCTGGCTGTACAGAATCTGCTCAATGATTCATACATACGTCTGTTCATCTTCGGATACTGTTACCATGTATGTGATCACAAAATGTATATTTTGAAGGTATTGGTGATGATATAATTCATGTAATTTATATGTTATATGTTTATATACATTTAACATACATTAGTATATGTATGTTAACCCCATAGTCCTAATTTACCCATCCTCCCACCTTTCATTTTGGCTAACCATTAGTTTATTTGATAAGTCTGTGAGTGTCTTTTTCTGTGGAAATATGTTCATTGGTAGCAATCTTAGGATAACATGTATAAATGATATCATAGGCTGTTTGTCATACCCTTTTCACTTACTTAACCTTATATGATTATTTCAAGGCTCAACTGTAGTCCAGAAAACGGCATTGTTCATTTTTTTCCCGAGCTTACTATTCCATTCTGTCCATATACCACTTCTTCTTTTTCCATTCATATGTTTATGGACCTTTTTTTTTGCTTTCATGTCTTGGCTATTTCAATATTACTGCAGTGCACATTTGCCTGCCTCTGTCTTTCCGATCCTGGTGGTCTTCGTTTATAGGCTCAAAGGTGCCCTGCCGCATCATATGGTAGCTCAATTTTTACCTTGTAAAGCAGCTCCATTCAGTTCTTGTTAGTGCTTTTACCACTTTACATCCCACCAGCAGCTAGTAGGTATGAGTTGTCGAAAACCCATTCAGCATTTATAGTTTGTAGACGTTTTGCTAATGGCCATTTGACTGGTGTGAGCTGAAACCTTTTTGGAGGTTGGAAACGCATGTGGCTAATAATTCCTTATACTGAGCTTTAACCATATCCTTTTTCTTCGTTTCCTTTTTTTGTTAAAGAGTAGGTACAACTTCCCTCCTCTCTTGACTTCTTGAAAAATTTCTCATGTGTTGAATTTTCCTGCCTATTCCCTACCCCAGGGCATTTTTTGAGGGCAGGTGTCATTTAGAGCCCTGCATTCCTTGGGACTATTAAGCAACCATTAGCAGTGGGTTTAAAGCTGCTCTTGTGCGAAACAGCCACAAGGCGGCAGCATTATTACGTTCTCTACTCTTGTTACTTGGGCAAAAGAGTCTTCCTGGAGGTAGGGTTCCGAGGTTGTAAATTAGAGTGGAATGTGCAGGGACAAGCCCCCAGAAGTTTATGTCTCCTTACTTATGTTTGTTTTTTAAATTTAGTTTCTATTTCTTATCGGAGTAAATTTGATTAGAGTGTGTTGATTGTCTGGCTGTACAGAATCTGCTCAATGATTCATACTTATGTCTGTTCACCTTTGGACCCTGTTACCATGTATGTGATTACAGAATGTATATTTTAAAGGGATTGGTGATTATATAATTCATATAATTTATCTGTTATATGTTTATATACATTTAACATACATTAGTATATGTATATTAACCCCATAGTCCTACTTTACCCATCCTCCCACCTTTCCTTTTGGCTAACCATTAGTTTACTTGATAAGTCTGTGAGTGTCTTTTTCTGTGGAAATATGTTCTTTGGTAGCAATCTTAGGATAACATGTATAAATGATATCATAGGATATTTGTCATACCCTTTTGACTTACTTAACCTTATATGATTATTTGTAGGTTCAACTGTAGTCGTGAAAACGGCATTGTTCCTTTTTTTCCCGAGGCTACTATTCCATTTGGTACGTATACCACTTCATCTTTGTCCATTCATCTGTTTATGGACCTTTTTTTTGCTTCCATGTCTTGGCTATTTCAATATTGTTGCAGTGCATATTTGCCTGCATCTGTCTTTCCGATTTTGGTGGTTTTATATTATAGGCCCAAAAGGTGCCCTGCCGCATCATATGTTAACTCAATTTTTACCTTTTCAAGCAGCTCCATTCAGTTTTCGTTAGTGCTCTTACCACTTTACATCCCACCGGCACCAAGAAGGTACACAGTTCTCTAAAACCCCTTCAGCATTTATAGTTTGTAGACTTTTTGCTGCTGGTCATGACTGGTGTGAGCTGAAACCTTATTGAATTTGAATTTGCATATGGCTAATAATTTCCTTTACTGAGCTTTAGGCATGCCCTTTTTTTCTTTTCCTTTTTTTTTAAAGAGTGAGTACAACCTCCCTCCTCTTATTGACTTCTTGAAAAATTTCTCATGTGTTGAATTTTCTTGCCTATTCCCTACCCCAGGGCATTTTTTGAGGGCCTGTGTCATTTACAGCCCTGCAGTCCTTGTGAGTCTATAAGCAACCATTGGCACTGGGTTTAAAGCTGCTGTTGTGGGAAATAGCCACAAGGCAGCAGCATTATTACGTTCTCAACACTTGTTACTAGGGCAGCAGAGTCTTCCTGGAGGTAGTGTTCCGAGGTTGTAAACTAGAGTGGAATGTGCTGGGACAAGCCCCCAGAAGTTTATATCTCCTTACTTATGTTTGTTTTTTAAATTTATTTTCTACTTCTTATCGGAGTAAATTTGATTAGAGTGTTTTGATTGTCTGGCTGTACAGAATCTGCTCAATGATTCATACATATGTCTGTTCATCTTCGGAACCTGTTACCATGTATGTGATTACAGAATGTATATTTTGAAGGGATTGGTGATTATATAATTCATATCATTTATATGTTATATGTTTATGTACATTTAACTTACATTAGTATATTCATGTTAACCCCATAGTCCTAATTTACCCATCCCCCCACCTTTCATTTTGGCTAACCATTAGTTTATTTGATAAGTCTGTGAGTGTCTTTTTCTGTGGAAATATGTTCATTGGTAGCAATCTTAGGATAACATGTATAAATGATATCATAGGACATTTGTCATACCCTTTTGACTTACTTATCGTTATATGATTATTTCTAGGCTCAACTGTAGTCCTGAAAACGGCATTGTTCATTTTTTTCCCGAGGCTACTATTCCATTCTGTCCATATACCACTTCTTCTTTTTCCCGTCATCTGTTTATGGACCTTTTTTTGCTTCCATGTCTTGGCTCTTTCAATATTGCTGCAGTGCACATTTGCCTGCCTCTGTCTTTCCGATTCTGGTGGTCTTAGGTTATAGGCCCAAAAGGTGCCCTGCCGCATCATATGGTAGCTCAATTTTTACCTTTTCAAGCACAGCTCCATTCAGTTTGCGTTAGTGCTGTTGCCACTTTACATCCCACCAGCAGCCAGAAGGTACACAGTTCTCTAAAACCCCCTCAGCATTTATCGTTTGTAGACTTTTTGCTGATGGTTATGACTGGTGTGAACTGAAACCTTTTTGAATTTGAATTTGCTTGTGGCTTATAATTCCTTATACTGAGCTTTAGGCATGTCCTTTTTTTTCTTTTCCTTTTTTTTTAAAGAGTGAGTACAACTTCCCTCCTCTTATTGACTTCTTGAAAAATTTCTCATATGTTGAATTTTCTTGCCTATTGCCTACGCCAGGGCATGTTTTGAGGGCCTGTGTCATTTAGAGCCCTGCAGTCCTTGTGACTATATAAGCAACCATTGGCACTGGGTTTAAAGCTGCTGTTGTGGGAAACAGCCACAAGGCGGCAGCATTATTACGTTCTCAACTCTTGTTACTAGGGCAACTGAGTCTTCCTGGAGGCAGTTTTCCAAGGTTGTAAATTAGAGTGGAATGTGCTGGGACAAGCCCCAGAAGTTTATGTCTCCTTACTTATGTTTGTTTTTTAAACTTAATTTATACTTCTTGTCGGAGTAAATTTGATTAGAGTGTTTTGATTGTCTGGCTGTACAGAATCTGCTCAATGATTCATACATATGTCTGTTCATCTTCGGATCCTGTTACCATGTATGTGATCACAAAATATATATTTTCAAGGTATTGGTGATTATATAATTCATATAGTTTATCTGTTATATGTTTATATACATTTAACATACATTAGTATATGTATGTTAACCCCATAGTCCTAATTTACCCATCCTCCCACCTTTCATTTTGGCTAACCATTAGTTTCTTTGGTAAGTCTGTGAGTGTGTTTTTCTGTGGAAATATGTTCATTGGTAGCAATCTTAGGATAACATGTATAAATGATATCATAGGATGTTTGTCATACCCTTTTCACTTACTTAACGTTATATGATTATTTCTAGGCTCAACTGTAGTCCTGAAAACGGCATTGTTCATTTTTTTCGCGAGGCTACTATTACATTTGGTACGTATACCACTTCGTCTTTGTCCATTCATCTGTTTATGGACCTATTTTCTGCTTCCATGTCTTGGCTATTTCAATATTGCTGCAGTGCACATTGGCCTGCCTGTGTTTTTCAGATTCTGGTGGTCTTAGGTTATAGGCCCAAAAGGTGCCATGCCGCATCATATGGTAGCTCAATTTTTACCTTTTCAAGCATCTCCATTCAGTTTGCATTAGTGTTGTTACCACGTTACATCCCAGCAGCAGCTTGAAGGTACACAGTTCTCTAAAACCCCTTCAGCATTTATCGTTTGTAGACTTTTTGCTGATGGTTATGACTGGTGTGAGCTGAAACCTTTTTGAATTTGAATTTGCATGTGGCTAATAATTCCTTATACTGAGCTTTAGGCATGTCCTTTTTTTGTTTTCCTTTTTTTTAAAGAGTGAGTACAACTTCCCTCCTCTTATTGACTTCTTGAAAAATTTCTCATGTGTTGAATTTTCTTGCCTATTCCCTACCCCAGGGCATTTCTTGAGGGCCTGTGTCATTTACAGCCCTGCAGTCCTTGTGACTATGTAGGCAACCATTGGCACTGGGTTTAAAGCTGCTGCTGTGGGAAACAGCCACATGGCGGCAGCATTATTACGTCCTCAACTCTTGTTAATGGGGCAAAAGACTCTTCCTGGAGGTAGTGTTCCAAGGTTGGAAATTAGAGTGGAATGTGCTGGGACAAGCCCCCAGAAGTTTATCTCTCCTTACTTATGTTTGTTTTTTAAATTTAATTTCTATTTCTTATCGGAGTAAATCTGATTAGAGTGTTTTGATTTTCTGGCTGTACAGAATCTGCTCATTGATTCATATTTATGTTTCTTCATCTTCGGATCCTTTTACCATGTATGTGATTACAGAATATATATTTTAAAGGTATTCGTGATTATATAATTCATATACTTTATATGTTATATGTTTATATACATTTAACATACATTAGTATATGTATGTTAACCCCATAGTCCTAATTTACCCATCCTCCCACCTTTCATTTTGGCTAACCATTAGTTTATTTGATAAGTCTGTGAGTGTCTTTTTCTGTGGAAATATGTTCATTGGTAGCAATTTTACGATAACATATATAAATGATATCATAGGATATTTGTCATACCCTTTTCACTTACTTAACGTTATATGATTATTTCTAGGCTCAACTGTAGTCCTGAAAACGGCATTGTTCATTTTTTTCACGAGCCTACTATTCCATTCTGTCCATATACCACTTCGTCTTTGTCCATACATCTGTTTATGGACCTTTTTTTTTCCTTCCATGTCTTGACTATTTCAATGTTGCTGCAGTGCACATTTACCTGCCTCTGTCTTTCCGATTCTGGTGGTCTTAGGTTATAGGCCCAAAAGGTGCCCTGCCGCATCATATGGTAGCTCAATTTTTAACTTTTCAAGCAGCTCCATTCAGTTTGCGTTAGTGCTGTTGCCACTTTACATCCCACCAGCAACTAGAAGGTACACAGTTCTCTAAAACCCCTTCAGCATTTATAGTTTGTAGACTTTTTGCTGATGGGCATGACTGGTGTGAGCTGAAACCTTTTTGAATTTGAATTTGCATGTGGCTAATAATTCCTTATACTGAGCTTTAGGCATGTCCTTTTTTTGTTTTCCTTTTTTTTAAAGAGTGAGTACAACTTCCCTCCTCTTATTGACTTCTTGAAAAATTTCTCATGTGTTGAATTTTCTTGCCTATTCCCTACCCCAGGGCATGTTTTGTGGGCCTGTGTCATTTACAGCCCTGCTGTCCTTGTGACTATATAACCAACCATTGGCACTGGGTTTAAAGCTGCTGTTGTGGGAAAGAGCCACAAGACGGCAGCATTATTACATTCTCAACTCTTGTTATTAGGGCAACAGAGTCTTCCTGGAGGTAGTGTTCCCAGGTTGTAAATTAGAGAGGAATGTCCTGGGACAAGCCCCCAGAAGTTTATGTCTCCTTACTTATGTTTGTTTTTTAAATTTAATTTCTATTTCTTATCGGAGTAAATTTGATTAGAGTGTTTTGATTGTCTGGCTGTACAGAATCTGCTCAATGATTCATACATACGTCTGTTCATCTTCGGATACTGTTACCATGTATGTGATCACAAAATGTATATTTTGAAGGTATTGGTGATGATATAATTCATGTAATTTATATGTTATATGTTTATATACATTTAACATACATTAGTATATGTATGTTAACCCCATAGTCCTAATTTACCCATCCTCCCACCTTTCATTTTGGCTAACCATTAGTTTATTTGATAAGTCTGTGAGTGTCTTTTTCTGTGGAAATATGTTCATTGGTAGCAATCTTAGGATAACATGTATAAATGATATCATAGGCTGTTTGTCATACCCTTTTCACTTACTTAACCTTATATGATTATTTCAAGGCTCAACTGTAGTCCAGAAAACGGCATTGTTCATTTTTTTCCCGAGCTTACTATTCCATTCTGTCCATATACCACTTCTTCTTTTTCCATTCATATGTTTATGGACCTTTTTTTTTGCTTTCATGTCTTGGCTATTTCAATATTACTGCAGTGCACATTTGCCTGCCTCTGTCTTTCCGATCCTGGTGGTCTTCGTTTATAGGCTCAAAGGTGCCCTGCCGCATCATATGGTAGCTCAATTTTTACCTTGTAAAGCAGCTCCATTCAGTTCTTGTTAGTGCTTTTACCACTTTACATCCCACCAGCAGCTAGTAGGTATGAGTTGTCGAAAACCCATTCAGCATTTATAGTTTGTAGACGTTTTGCTAATGGCCATTTGACTGGTGTGAGCTGAAACCTTTTTGGAGGTTGGAAACGCATGTGGCTAATAATTCCTTATACTGAGCTTTAACCATATCCTTTTTCTTCGTTTCCTTTTTTTGTTAAAGAGTAGGTACAACTTCCCTCCTCTCTTGACTTCTTGAAAAATTTCTCATGTGTTGAATTTTCCTGCCTATTCCCTACCCCAGGGCATTTTTTGAGGGCAGGTGTCATTTAGAGCCCTGCATTCCTTGGGACTATTAAGCAACCATTAGCAGTGGGTTTAAAGCTGCTCTTGTGCGAAACAGCCACAAGGCGGCAGCATTATTACGTTCTCTACTCTTGTTACTTGGGCAAAAGAGTCTTCCTGGAGGTAGGGTTCCGAGGTTGTAAATTAGAGTGGAATGTGCAGGGACAAGCCCCCAGAAGTTTATGTCTCCTTACTTATGTTTGTTTTTTAAATTTAGTTTCTATTTCTTATCGGAGTAAATTTGATTAGAGTGTGTTGATTGTCTGGCTGTACAGAATCTGCTCAATGATTCATACTTATGTCTGTTCACCTTTGGACCCTGTTACCATGTATGTGATTACAGAATGTATATTTTAAAGGGATTGGTGATTATATAATTCATATAATTTATCTGTTATATGTTTATATACATTTAACATACATTAGTATATGTATATTAACCCCATAGTCCTACTTTACCCATCCTCCCACCTTTCCTTTTGGCTAACCATTAGTTTACTTGATAAGTCTGTGAGTGTCTTTTTCTGTGGAAATATGTTCTTTGGTAGCAATCTTAGGATAACATGTATAAATGATATCATAGGATATTTGTCATACCCTTTTGACTTACTTAACCTTATATGATTATTTGTAGGTTCAACTGTAGTCGTGAAAACGGCATTGTTCCTTTTTTTCCCGAGGCTACTATTCCATTTGGTACGTATACCACTTCATCTTTGTCCATTCATCTGTTTATGGACCTTTTTTTTGCTTCCATGTCTTGGCTATTTCAATATTGTTGCAGTGCATATTTGCCTGCATCTGTCTTTCCGATTTTGGTGGTTTTATATTATAGGCCCAAAAGGTGCCCTGCCGCATCATATGTTAACTCAATTTTTACCTTTTCAAGCAGCTCCATTCAGTTTTCGTTAGTGCTCTTACCACTTTACATCCCACCGGCACCAAGAAGGTACACAGTTCTCTAAAACCCCTTCAGCATTTATAGTTTGTAGACTTTTTGCTGCTGGTCATGACTGGTGTGAGCTGAAACCTTATTGAATTTGAATTTGCATATGGCTAATAATTTCCTTTACTGAGCTTTAGGCATGCCCTTTTTTTCTTTTCCTTTTTTTTTAAAGAGTGAGTACAACCTCCCTCCTCTTATTGACTTCTTGAAAAATTTCTCATGTGTTGAATTTTCTTGCCTATTCCCTACCCCAGGGCATTTTTTGAGGGCCTGTGTCATTTACAGCCCTGCAGTCCTTGTGAGTCTATAAGCAACCATTGGCACTGGGTTTAAAGCTGCTGTTGTGGGAAATAGCCACAAGGCAGCAGCATTATTACGTTCTCAACACTTGTTACTAGGGCAGCAGAGTCTTCCTGGAGGTAGTGTTCCGAGGTTGTAAACTAGAGTGGAATGTGCTGGGACAAGCCCCCAGAAGTTTATATCTCCTTACTTATGTTTGTTTTTTAAATTTATTTTCTACTTCTTATCGGAGTAAATTTGATTAGAGTGTTTTGATTGTCTGGCTGTACAGAATCTGCTCAATGATTCATACATATGTCTGTTCATCTTCGGAACCTGTTACCATGTATGTGATTACAGAATGTATATTTTGAAGGGATTGGTGATTATATAATTCATATCATTTATATGTTATATGTTTATGTACATTTAAGTTACATTAGTATATTCATGTTAACCCCATAGTCCTAATTTACCCATCCCCCCACCTTTCATTTTGGCTAACCATTAGTTTATTTGATAAGTCTGTGAGTGTCTTTTTCTGTGGAAATATGTTCATTGGTAGCAATCTTAGGATAACATGTATAAATGATATCATAGGACATTTGTCATACCCTTTTGACTTACTTATCGTTATATGATTATTTCTAGGCTCAACTGTAGTCCTGAAAACGGCATTGTTCATTTTTTTCCCGAGGCTACTATTCCATTCTGTCCATATACCACTTCTTCTTTTTCCCGTCATCTGTTTATGGACCTTTTTTTGCTTCCATGTCTTGGCTCTTTCAATATTGCTGCAGTGCACATTTGCCTGCCTCTGTCTTTCCGATTCTGGTGGTCTTAGGTTATAGGCCCAAAAGGTGCCCTGCCGCATCATATGGTAGCTCAATTTTTACCTTTTCAAGCACAGCTCCATTCAGTTTGCGTTAGTGCTGTTGCCACTTTACATCCCACCAGCAGCCAGAAGGTACACAGTTCTCTAAAACCCCCTCAGCATTTATCGTTTGTAGACTTTTTGCTGATGGTTATGACTGGTGTGAACTGAAACCTTTTTGAATTTGAATTTGCTTGTGGCTTATAATTCCTTATACTGAGCTTTAGGCATGTCCTTTTTTTTCTTTTCCTTTTTTTTTAAAGAGTGAGTACAACTTCCCTCCTCTTATTGACTTCTTGAAAAATTTCTCATATGTTGAATTTTCTTGCCTATTGCCTACGCCAGGGCATGTTTTGAGGGCCTGTGTCATTTAGAGCCCTGCAGTCCTTGTGACTATATAAGCAACCATTGGCACTGGGTTTAAAGCTGCTGTTGTGGGAAACAGCCACAAGGCGGCAGCATTATTACGTTCTCAACTCTTGTTACTAGGGCAACTGAGTCTTCCTGGAGGCAGTTTTCCAAGGTTGTAAATTAGAGTGGAATGTGCTGGGACAAGCCCCAGAAGTTTATGTCTCCTTACTTATGTTTGTTTTTTAAACTTAATTTATACTTCTTGTCGGAGTAAATTTGATTAGAGTGTTTTGATTGTCTGGCTGTACAGAATCTGCTCAATGATTCATACATATGTCTGTTCATCTTCGGATCCTGTTACCATGTATGTGATCACAAAATATATATTTTCAAGGTATTGGTGATTATATAATTCATATAGTTTATCTGTTATATGTTTATATACATTTAACATACATTAGTATATGTATGTTAACCCCATAGTCCTAATTTACCCATCCTCCCACCTTTCATTTTGGCTAACCATTAGTTTCTTTGGTAAGTCTGTGAGTGTGTTTTTCTGTGGAAATATGTTCATTGGTAGCAATCTTAGGATAACATGTATAAATGATATCATAGGATGTTTGTCATACCCTTTTCACTTACTTAACGTTATATGATTATTTCTAGGCTCAACTGTAGTCCTGAAAACGGCATTGTTCATTTTTTTCGCGAGGCTACTATTACATTTGGTACGTATACCACTTCGTCTTTGTCCATTCATCTGTTTATGGACCTATTTTCTGCTTCCATGTCTTGGCTATTTCAATATTGCTGCAGTGCACATTGGCCTGCCTGTGTTTTTCAGATTCTGGTGGTCTTAGGTTATAGGCCCAAAAGGTGCCATGCCGCATCATATGGTAGCTCAATTTTTACCTTTTCAAGCATCTCCATTCAGTTTGCATTAGTGTTGTTACCACGTTACATCCCAGCAGCAGCTTGAAGGTACACAGTTCTCTAAAACCCCTTCAGCATTTATCGTTTGTAGACTTTTTGCTGATGGTTATGACTGGTGTGAGCTGAAACCTTTTTGAATTTGAATTTGCATGTGGCTAATAATTCCTTATACTGAGCTTTAGGCATGTCCTTTTTTTGTTTTCCTTTTTTTTAAAGAGTGAGTACAACTTCCCTCCTCTTATTGACTTCTTGAAAAATTTCTCATGTGTTGAATTTTCTTGCCTATTCCCTACCCCAGGGCATTTCTTGAGGGCCTGTGTCATTTACAGCCCTGCAGTCCTTGTGACTATGTAGGCAACCATTGGCACTGGGTTTAAAGCTGCTGCTGTGGGAAACAGCCACATGGCGGCAGCATTATTACGTCCTCAACTCTTGTTAATGGGGCAAAAGACTCTTCCTGGAGGTAGTGTTCCAAGGTTGGAAATTAGAGTGGAATGTGCTGGGACAAGCCCCCAGAAGTTTATCTCTCCTTACTTATGTTTGTTTTTTAAATTTAATTTCTATTTCTTATCGGAGTAAATCTGATTAGAGTGTTTTGATTTTCTGGCTGTACAGAATCTGCTCATTGATTCATATTTATGTTTCTTCATCTTCGGATCCTTTTACCATGTATGTGATTACAGAATATATATTTTAAAGGTATTCGTGATTATATAATTCATATACTTTATATGTTATATGTTTATATACATTTAACATACATTAGTATATGTATGTTAACCCCATAGTCCTAATTTACCCATCCTCCCACCTTTCATTTTGGCTAACCATTAGTTTATTTGATAAGTCTGTGAGTGTCTTTTTCTGTGGAAATATGTTCATTGGTAGCAATTTTACGATAACATATATAAATGATATCATAGGATATTTGTCATACCCTTTTCACTTACTTAACGTTATATGATTATTTCTAGGCTCAACTGTAGTCCTGAAAACGGCATTGTTCATTTTTTTCACGAGCCTACTATTCCATTCTGTCCATATACCACTTCGTCTTTGTCCATACATCTGTTTATGGACCTTTTTTTTTCCTTCCATGTCTTGACTATTTCAATGTTGCTGCAGTGCACATTTACCTGCCTCTGTCTTTCCGATTCTGGTGGTCTTAGGTTATAGGCCCAAAAGGTGCCCTGCCGCATCATATGGTAGCTCAATTTTTAACTTTTCAAGCAGCTCCATTCAGTTTGCGTTAGTGCTGTTGCCACTTTACATCCCACCAGCAACTAGAAGGTACACAGTTCTCTAAAACCCCTTCAGCATTTATAGTTTGTAGACTTTTTGCTGATGGGCATGACTGGTGTGAGCTGAAACCTTTTTGAATTTGAATTTGCATGTGGCTAATAATTCCTTATACTGAGCTTTAGGCATGTCCTTTTTTTGTTTTCCTTTTTTTTAAAGAGTGAGTACAACTTCCCTCCTCTTATTGACTTCTTGAAAAATTTCTCATGTGTTGAATTTTCTTGCCTATTCCCTACCCCAGGGCATGTTTTGTGGGCCTGTGTCATTTTCAGCCCTGCTGTCCTTGTGACTATATAACCAACCATTGGCACTGGGTTTAAAGCTGCTGTTGTGGGAAAGAGCCACAAGACGGCAGCATTATTACATTCTCAACTCTTGTTATTAGGGCAACAGAGTCTTCCTGGAGGTAGTGTTCCCAGGTTGTAAATTAGAGAGGAATGTCCTGGGACAAGCCCCCAGAAGTTTATGTCTCCTTACTTATGTTTGTTTTTTAAATTTAATTTCTATTTCTTATCGGAGTAAATTTGATTAGAGTGTTTTGATTGTCTGGCTGTACAGAATCTGCTCAATGATTCATACATACGTCTGTTCATCTTCGGATACTGTTACCATGTATGTGATCACAAAATGTATATTTTGAAGGTATTGGTGATGATATAATTCATGTAATTTATATGTTATATGTTTCTATACATTTAACATACATTAGTATATGTTTGTTAACCCCATAGTCCTAATTTACCCATCCTCCCACCTTTCATTTTGGCTAACCATTAGTTTATTTGATAAGTCTGTGAGTGTCTTTTTCTGTGGAAATATGTTCATTGGTAGCAATCTTAGGATAACATGTATAAATGATATCATAGGCTGTTTGTCATACCCTTTTCACTTACTTAACCTTATATGATTATTTCAAGGCTCAGCTGTAGTCCAGAAAACGGCATTGTTCATTTTTTTCCCGAGCTTACTATTCCATTCTGTCCATATACCACTGCTTCTTTTTCCATTCATATGTTTATGGACCTTTTTTTTTGCTTTCATGTCTTGGGTATTTCAATATTACTGCAGTGCACATTTGCCTGCCTCTGTCTTTCCGATCCTGGTGGTCTTCGTTTATAGGCTCAAAGGTGCCCTGCCGCATCATATGGTAGCTCAATTTTTACCTTGTAAAGCAGCTCCATTCAGTTCTTGTTAGTGCTTTTACCACTTTACATCCCACCAGCAGCTAGTAGGTATGAGTTGTCTAAAACCCATTCAGCATTTATAGTTTGTAGACTTTTTGCTAATGGCCATTTGACTGGTGTGAGCTGAAACCTTTTTGGAGGTTGGAAACGCATGTGGCTAATAATTCCTTATACTGAGCTTTAACCATATCCTTTTTCTTCGTTTCCTTTTTTTGTTAAAGAGTAGGTACAACTTCCCTCCTCTCTTGACTTCTTGAAAAATTTCTCATGTGTTGAATTTTCCTGCCTATTCCCTACCCCAGGGCATTTTTTGAAGGCAGGTGTCATTTAGAGCCCTGCATTCCTTGGGACTATTAAGCAACCATTAGCAGTGGGTTTAAAGCTGCTCTTGTGCGAAACAGCCACAAGGCGGCAGCATTATTACGTTCTCAACTCTTGTTACTTGGGCAAAAGACTCTTCCTGGAGGTAGGGTTCCGAGGTTGTAAATTAGAGTGGAATGTGCAGGGACAAGCCCCCAGAAGTTTATGTCTCCTTACTTATGTTTGTTTTTTAAATTTAGTTTCTATTTCTTATCGGAGTAAATTTGATTAGAGTGTGTTGATTGTCTGGCTGTACAGAATCTGCTCAATGATTCATACTTATGTCTGTTCACCTTTGGACCCTGTTACCATGTATGTGATTACAGAATGTATATTTTGAAGGGATTGGTGATTATATAATTCATATCATTTATATGTTATATGTTTATGTACATTTAACTTACATTAGTATATTCATGTTAACCCCATAGTCCTAATTTACCCATCCCCCCACCTTTCATTTTGGCTAACCATTAGTTTATTTGATAAGTCTGTGAGTGTCTTTTTCTGTGGAAATATGTTCATTGGTAGCAATCTTAGGATAACATGTATAAATGATATCATAGGACATTTGTCATACCCTTTTGACTTACTTATCGTTATATGATTATTTCTAGGCTCAACTGTAGTCCTGAAAACGGCATTGTTCATTTTTTTCCCGAGGCTACTATTCCATTCTGTCCATATACCACTTCTTCTTTTTCCCGTCATCTGTTTATGGACCTTTTTTTGCTTCCATGTCTTGGCTCTTTCAATATTGCTGCAGTGCACATTTGCCTGCCTCTGTCTTTCCGATTCTGGTGGTCTTAGGTTATAGGCCCAAAAGGTGCCCTGCCGCATCATATGGTAGCTCAATTTTTACCTTTTCAAGCACAGCTCCATTCAGTTTGCGTTAGTGCTGTTGCCACTTTACATCCCACCAGCAGCCAGAAGGTACACAGTTCTCTAAAACCCCCTCAGCATTTATCGTTTGTAGACTTTTTGCTGATGGTTATGACTGGTGTGAACTGAAACCTTTTTGAATTTGAATTTGCTTGTGGCTTATAATTCCTTATACTGAGCTTTAGGCATGTCCTTTTTTTTCTTTTCCTTTTTTTTAAAGAGTGAGTACAACTTCCCTCCTCTTATTGACTTCTTGAAAAATTTCTCATATGTTGAATTTTCTTGCCTATTGCCTACGCCAGGGCATGTTTTGAGGGCCTGTGTCATTTAGAGCCCTGCAGTCCTTGTGACTATATAAGCAACCATTGGCACTGGGTTTAAAGCTGCTGTTGTGGGAAACAGCCACAAGGCGGCAGCATTATTACGTTCTCAACTCTTGTTACTAGGGCAACTGAGTCTTCCTGGAGGTAGTTTTCCAAGGTTGTAAATTAGAGTGGAATGTGCTGGGACAAGCCCCCAGAAGTTTATGTCTCCTAACTTATGTTTGCTTTTTAAATTTAATTTCTATTTCTTATCGGAGTAAATTTGATTAGAGTGTTTTGATTGGCTGTACAGAATCTGCTCAATGATTCATACATATATCTGTTCATCTTCGGAACCTGTTATCATGTATGTGATTACAGAATGTATATTTTAAAGGTTTGGTGATTATATATTTTATATAGTTCATATGTTATATGTTTATATACATTTAACATACATTAGTATATGTATGTTAACCCCATAGTCCTAATTTACCCATCCTCCCACCTTTCATTTTGGCTAACCATTAGTTTATTTGATAAGTCTGTGAGTGTCTTTTTTTGTGGAAATATGTTCATTGGTAGCAATCTTAGGATAACATGTATAAATGATATCATAGGATATTTGTCATACCCTTTTGACTAACTTACCCTTATATGACTATTTCTAGTCTCAACTGTAGTTCTGAAAACGGCATTGTTCATTTTTTTCCCGAGGCTACTCTTCCATTCTGTCCATATACCACTTCTTCTTTGTCCATTCACCTGTTTATGGACCATTTTTTGCTTCCATGTCTTGGGTATTTCAGTATTGTTGCAGTGCACATTTGCCTGCCTCTGTATTTCCGATTTTGGTGGTCTTAGGTTATAGGCCCAAAAGGTGCCCTGCCGCATCATATGGTAACTCAATTTTTACCTTTTCAAGCAGCTCCATTCAGTATGCGTTAGTGCTGTTACCACTTTACATCCCACCAGCAGGTAGAATGTACACAATTCTCTAAAACCCCTTCAGCATTTAGAGTTTGTAGACTTTTTGCTGATGGTCATGACTGGTGTCACCTGAAACCTTTTTGAATTTGAATTTGCATGTGGCTAATAATTCCTTATACTGAGCTTTAGGCATGTCCTTTTTTTTCTTTTCCTTTTTTTTTAAAGAGTGAGTACAACTTCCCTCCTCTTATTGACTTCTTGAAAAGTTACTCATGTGTTGAATTTTCTTGCCAATTCCATACCCCAGGGCATTTTTTGAGGGCCTGTGTCTTTTACAGCCCTGCAGTCCTTGTGACTATATAAGCAACCATTGGCACTGGGTTTAAAGCTACTGTTGTGGGAAGCAGCCAAAAGGCGGCAGCATTATTACGTTCTCAAGTCTTGTTACTAGGACAACACAGTCTTCCTGGAGGTAGTGTTCCGAGCTTGTAAATTAGAGTGCAATGTGCTGGGACAAGCCCCCAGAAGTTTATGTCTCCTAACTTATGTTTGTTTTTTAAATTTAATTTCTATTTCTTATCGGAGTAAATTTGATTAGAGTGTTGTGGTTTTCTGGCTGTACAGAATCTGCTCAATGATTCATACATATGTCTGTTCATCTTCGAACCTGTTAGCATGTATGTGATTACAGAATGTATATTTTAAAGGTATTGGTGATTATATTATTTATATATTTCATATGTTATATGTTTATATACATTTAACATACATTAGTATATGTATTTTAACCCCATTGTCCTAATTTACCCATCCTCCCACCTTTCATTTTGGCTAGCCATTAGTTTATTTGATAAGTCTGTGAGTGTCTTTTTCTGTGGAAATATGTTCATTGGTAGCAATCTTAGGATAACATGTATAAATGATGTTATAGGATATTTGTCATACCCTTTTGACTTACTTAACCTTATATGATTATTTCTAGGCTCAACTGTAGTCCTGAAAACGGCATTGTTCATTTTTTTCCCGAGGCTACTATTCCATTTGGTACGTATCCCACTTCGTCTTTGTCCATTCATCTGTTTATGGACCTTTTTTTTTGCTTCCATGTCTTTGCTATTTCAGTATTGTTGCAGTGCACATTTGCCTGCCTCTGTCTTTCCGATTCTGGTGGTCTTAGGTTATAGGCCCAAAAGGTGCCCTGCCGCATCATATGGTAGCTCAATTTTTACGTTTTCAAGCAGCTCGATTCAGTTTGCATTAGTGCTGTTACGACTTTATATCCCACCAGCAGCTAGAAGGTACACACTTCTCTAAAACCCCTTCAGCATTTATAGTTTGTAGACTTTTTGCTGATGGTCATGACTGGTGTGAGCTGAAACCTTTTTGGAGGTTGGATACGCATGTGGCTAATAATTCCTTATGCTGAGCTTTAGGCATGTCCTATTTTTTCTTTTCCTTTTTTTTAAAATGAGTGAGTACAACTTCCCTCCTCTTATTGATTTCTTGAAAAGTTTCTTATGTGTTGAATTTTCTTGCCTATTCCCTACCCCAGGGCATTTTTTGAGTGCCTGTGTCATTTACAACCGTGCAGTCCTTGTGACTATATAAGCAACCATTGGCACTGGGTTTAAAGGTGCTGTTTTTGGAGACAGCCACAAGGCGGCAGCATTATTACGTTCTCAAGTCTTGTTACTAGGACAACAGAGTCTTCCTGGAGGTAGTGTTCCGAGCTTTTAAATTAGAGTGCAATGTGCTGGGACAAGCCCCCAGAAGTTTATGTCTCCTAACTTATGTTTGCTTTTTAAATATAATTTCTATTTCTTATCAGAGTCAATTTGCTTAGAGTGTTTTGATTGTCTGGCTGTACAGAATCTGTTCAATGATTCATACATATGTCTGTTCATCTTCGGATCCTGCTACCATGTACGTGATTACAGAATGTATATTTTTGAAGCTATTGGTGATGATATAATGCATATAGTTTATATGTGATATGTTTATATACATTTAACATACATTAGTATATGTATGTTAACCCCATTGTCCTAATTTACCCATCCTCCCACCTTTCATTTTGGCTAACCATTAGTTTATTTGATAAGTCTGTGAGTGTCTTTTTCTGTGGAAATATGTTCATTGGTAGCAATCTTAGGATAACATGTATTAATGATATCATAGGATATTTGTCATACCCTTTTGACTTACTTAACCTTATATGATTATTTCTAGGCTCATCTCTAGTCCTGAAAACGGCATTGTTCATTTTTTTCCAGAGGCTTCTATTCCATTTGGTACGTGTACCATTTCGTCTTTGTCCATTCATCTGTTTATGGACCTTTTTTTTGCTTCCATGTCTTGGCTATTTCAATATTGTTGCAGTGCACATTTGCCTGCCTCTGTCTTTCCGAATCCAGTTGTCTTAGGTTATAGGCCCAAAATGTGCCCTGCCGCATCATATGGTAGCTCAATGTTTACCTTTTCAAGCAGCTCGATTCAGTTTGCGTTACTGCTGTTACCACTTTACATCCCACCAGCAGCTAGAAGGTACACAGTTCTCTAAAACCCCTTCAGCATTTATAGTTTGTAGACTTTTTGCTGATGGTCATGACTGGTGTGAGCTGAAACCTTTTTGGAGGTTGGATACGCATGTGGCTAATAATTCCTTATGCTGAGCTTTAGGCATGTCCTTTTTTTCTTTTCCTTTTTTTTAAAGAGTGACTACAACTTCCCTCCTCTTATTGACTTCTTGAAAATTTCTCATGTGTTGAATTTTCTTGCCAATTCCATACCCCAGGGCATTTTTTGAGGGCCTGTGTCTTTTACAGCCCTGCAGTCCTTGTGACTATATAAGCAACCATTGGCACTGGGTTTAAAGCTACTGTTGTGGGAAGCAGCCACAAGGCAGCAGCATTATTACGTTCTCAAGTCTTGTTACTAGGACAACACAGTCTTCCTGGAGGTAGTGTTCCGAGCTTTTAAATTAGAGTGCAATGTGCTGGGACAAGCCCCCAGAAGTTTATGTCTCCTTACTTATGTTTGTTTTTTAAATTTAATTTGTATTTTTTATCGGAGTAAATTTGATTAGAGTGTTTTGATTGTCTGGCTGTACAGAATCTGTTCAATGATTCATACATATGTCTGTTCATCTTCGGATCCTGTTACCATGTATGTGATCACAGAATATATATTTTGAAGGTATTGGTGATTATATAATTCATATCGTTTATATGTTATATGTTTATATACATTTAACTTACATTAGTATATGTATGTTAACCCCATAGTCCTAACTTACCCATCCCCCCACCTTTCATTTTGGCTAACCATTAGTTTATTTGATAAGTCTGTGAGTGTCTTTTTCTGTGGAAATATGTTCATTGGTAGCAATCTTAAGAAAACTTGTATAAATGATATCATAGGATATTTGTCATACCCTTTTGACTTACTTAACCTTATATGATTTTTTCTAGGCTCAACTGTAGTCCTGAAAACAGCATTGTTCATTTTTCTCCCGAGGCTACTATTCCATTCTGTCCGTATACCACTTCTTCTTTGTCCATTCATCTGTTTATGGACCTTTTTTTTGCTTCCATATCTTGGCTATTTCAGTATTGTTGCAGTGCATATTTGCCTGCCTCTGTCTTTCCAATTTTGGTGGTCTTAGGTTATAGGCCCAAAAGGTGCCCTGCCCCATCATTTGGTAGCTCAATTTTTACCTTTTCAAGCAGCTCGATTCATTTTGCGTTAGTGCTGTTTCCACTTTACATCCCACCAGCAGCTAGAAGGTACACAATGCTCTAAAACCCCTTCAGCATTTATAGTTTGTAGACTTTTTGCTGATGGTCATGACTGGTGTCACCTGAAACCTTTTTGAATTTGAATTTGCATGTGGCTAATAATTCCTTATACTGAGCTTTAGGCATGTCCTTTTTTATTCTTTTCCTTTTTTTTTTAAAGAGTGAGTACAACTTCCCTCCTCTTATTGACTTCTTGAAAATTTACTCATGTGTTGAATTTTTTTGCCTATTCCCTACTCCAGGGCATTCTTTGAGGGCCGGTGTCATTTAGAGCCCTGCAGTCCTTGTGACTATTAAGCAACCTTTGGCACTGGGTTTAAAGCTGCTGTTGTGGGAAACAGCCACAAGGTGGCAGCATTATTACGTTCTCAACTCTTGTTACTAGGGCAACAGAGTCTTCCTGGAGGTAGTTTTCCAAGGTTGTAAATTAGAGTGGAATGTGCTGGGACAAGCCCCCAGAAGTTTATGTCTCCTAACTTATGTTTGCTTTTTAAATTTAATTTCTATTTCTTATCAGAGTCAGTTTGCTTAGAGTGTTTTGATTGTCTGGCTGTACAGAATCTGCTCAATGATTCATACATATGTCTGTTCATCTTCGGATCCTGCTACCATGTACGTGATTACAGAATGTATATTTTTGAAGCTATTGGTGATGATATAATGCATATAGTTTATATGTGATATGTTTATATACATTTAACATACATTAGTATATGTATGTTAACCCCATTGTCCTAATTTACCCATCCTCCCACCTTTCATTTTGGCTAACCATTAGTTTATTTGATAAGTCTGTGAGTGTCTTTTTCTGTGGAAATATGTTCATTGGTAGCAATCTTAGGATAACATGTATTAATGATATCATAGGATATTTGTCATACCCTTTTGACTTACTTAACCTTATATGATTATTTCTAGGCTCAACTCTAGTCCTGAAAACGGCATTGTTCATTTTTTTCCAGAGGCTTCTATTCCATTTGGTACGTGTACCATTTCGTCTTTGTCCATTCATCTGTTTATGGACCTTTTTTTTGCTTCCATGTCTTGGCTATTTCAATATTGTTGCAGTGCACATTTGCCTGCCTCTGTCTTTCCGAATCCAGTTGTCTTAGGTTATAGGCCCAAAATGTGCCCTGCCGCATCATATGGTAGCTCAATGTTTACCTTTTCAAGCAGCTCGATTCAGTTTGCGTTACTGCTGTTACCACTTTACATCCCACCAGCAGCTAGAAGGTACACAGTTCTCTAAAACCCCTTCAGCATTTATAGTTTGTAGACTTTTTGCTGATGGTCATGACTGGTGTGAGCTGAAACCTTTTTGGAGGTTGGATACGCATGTGGCTAATAATTCCTTATGCTGAGCTTTAGGCATGTCCTTTTTTTCTTTTCCTTTTTTTTTAAAGAGTGACTACAACTTCCCTCCTCTTATTGACTTCTTGAAAATTTCTCATGTGTTGAATTTTCTTGCCAATTCCATACCCCAGGGCATTTTTTGAGGGCCTGTGTCTTTTACAGCCCTGCAGTCCTTGTGACTATATAAGCAACCATTGGCACTGGGTTTAAAGCTACTGTTGTGGGAAGCAGCCACAAGGCGGCAGCATTATTACGTTCTCAAGTCTTGTTACTAGGACAACACAGTCTTCCTGGAGGTAGTGTTCCGAGCTTGTAAATTAGAGTGCAATGTGCTGGGACAAGCCCCCAGAAGTTTATGTCTCCTAACTTATGTTTGTTTTTTAAATTTAATTTCTATTTCTTATCGGAGTAAATTTGATTAGAGTGTTGTGGTTTTCTGGCTGTACAGAATCTGCTCAATGATTCATACATATGTCTGTTCATCTTCGAACCTGTTAGCATGTATGTGATTACAGAATGTATATTTTAAAGGTATTGGTGATTATATAATTTATATATTTCATATGTTATATGTTTATATACATTTAACATACATTAGTATATGTATTTTAACCCCATAGTCCTAATTTACCCATCCTCCCACCTTTCATTTTGGCTAGCCATTAGTTTATTTGATAAGTCTGTGAGTGTCTTTTTCTGTGGAAATATGTTCATTGGTAGCAATCTTAGGATAACATGTATAAATGATGTCCTAGGATATTTGTCATACCCTTTTGACTTACTTAACCTTATATGATTATTTCTAGGCTCAACTGTAGTCCTGAAAACGGCATTGTTCATTTTTTTCCCGAGGCTACTATTCCATTTGGTACGTATCCCACTTCGTCTTTCTCCATTCATCTGTTTATGGACCTTTTTTTTGCTTCCATGTCTTGGCTATTTCAATATTGTTGCAATGCACATTTGCCTGCCTCTCTCTTTCCGAATCTGGTGGTCTTAGGTTATAGGCCCAAAAGGTGCCCTGCCGCATCATATGGTAGCTCAATTTTTACCTTTTCAAGCAGCTCCATTCAGTTTGCGTTAGTGCTGTTGCCACTTTACATCCCACCAGCAGCTAGAAGGTACACAGATCTCTAAAACCCCTTCAGCATTTATAGTTTGTAGACATTTTGCTGATGGTCATGACTGGTGTGAGCTGAAACCTTTTTGGAGGTTGGATACGCATGTGGCTAATAATTCCTTATGCTGAGCTTTAGGCATGTCCTATTTTTTCTTTTCCTTTTTTTTAAAAAGAGTGAGTACAACTTCCCTCCTCTTATTGATTTCTTGAAAAGTTTCTTATGTGTTGAATTTTCTTGCCTATTCCCTACCCCAGGGCATTTTTTGAGTGCCTGTGTCATTTACAACTGTACAGTCCTTGTGACTATATAAGCAACCATTGGCACTGGGTTTAAAGGTGCTGTTTTTGGAGACAGCCACAAGGCGGCAGCATTATTACGTTCTCAAGTCTTGTTACTAGGACAACAGAGTCTTCCTGGAGGTAGTGTTCCGAGCTTTTAAATTAGAGTGCAATGTGCTGGGACAAGCCCCCAGAAGTTTATGTCTCCTTACTTATGTTTGTTTTTTAAATTTAATTTGTATTTTTTATCGGAGTAAATTTGATTAGAGTGTTTTGATTGTCTGGCTGTACAGAATCTGTTCAATGATTCATACATATGTTTGTTCATCTTCGGATCCTGTTACCATGTATGTGATTACAGAATGTATATTTTGAAGGTATTGGTGATTATATAATTCATATCATTTATATGTTATATGTTTATATACATTTAACTTATATTAGTATATGTATGTTAACCCCATAGTCCTAATTTACCCATCCCCCCACCTTTCATTTTGGCTAACCATTAGTTTATTTGATAAGTCTGTGAGTGTCTTTTTCTGTGGAAATATGTTCATTGGTAGCAATCTTAGGATAACATGTATAAATGATATCATAGGATATTTGTCATACCCTTTTGACTTACTTAACCTTATATGATTATTTCTAGGCTCAACTCTAGTCCTGAAAACGGCATTGTTCATTTTTTTCCAGAGGCTACTATTCCATTTGGTACGTATACCATTTCGTCTTTGTCCATTCATCTGTTTATGGACCTTTTTTTTGCTTCCATGTCTTGGCTATTTCAATATTGTTGCAGTGCACATTTGCCTGCCTCTGTCTTTCCGAATCCGGTGGTCTTAGGTTATAGGCCCAAAAGGTGCCCTGCCGCATCATATGGTAGCTCAGTGTTTACCTTTTCAAGCAGCTCGATTCAGTTTGCGTTACTGCTGTTACCACTTTACATCCAAACAGCAGCTAGAAGGTACACAGTTCTCTAAAACCCCTTCAGCATTTATAGTTTGTAGACTTTTTGCTGATGGTCATGACTGGTGTGAGCTGAAACCTTTTTGGAGGTTGGATACGCATGTGGCTAATAATTCCTTATGCTGAGCTTTAGGCATGTCCTTTTTTTCTTTTCCTTTTTTTTAAAGAGTGAGTACAACTTCCGTACTCTTATTGACTTCTTGAAAATTTCTCATGTGTTGAATTTTCTTGCCAATTCCCTACACCAGGGTATTTTCTGAGGGCCTGTGTCTTTAACAGCCCTGCAGTCCTTGTGACTATATAAGCAACCATTGGCACTGGGTTTAAAGCTACTGTTGTGGGAAGCAGCCACAAGGCGGCAGCATTATTACGTTCTCAAGTCTTGTTACTAGGACAACACAGTCTTACTGGAGGTAGTGTTCCGAGCTTGTAAATTAGAGTGCAATGTGCTGGGACAAGCCCCCAAAAGTTTATGTCTCCTAACTTATGTTTGTTTTTTAAATTTAATTTCTATTTCTTATCGGAGTAAATTTGATTAGAGTGTTTTGATTGTCTGGCTGTACAGAATCTGCTCAATGATTCATACATATGTCTGTTCATCTTCGGATCCTGTTACCATGTATGTGATTACAGAATGTATATTTTGAAGGTATTGGTGAATATATAATTCATATCATTTATATGTTATATGTTTATATACATTTAACATACATTAGTATATGTATGTTAACCCCATAGTCCTAATTTACCCATCCTCCCACCTTTCATTTTGGCTAACCATTAGTTTATATGATAAGTCTGTGAGTGTCTTTTTCTTTGGAAATATGTTCATTGGTAGCAATCTTAGGATAACATGTATAAATGATGTCATAGGATATTTGTCATACCCTTTTGACTTACTTAACCTTATATGATTATTTCTAGGCTCAACTCTAGTCCTGAAAACGGCATTGTTCATTTTTCTCCCGAGGCTACTATTCCATTCTGTCCGTATACCACTTCTTCTTTGTCCATTCATCTGTTTATGGACCTTTTTTTTGCTTCCATATCTTGGCTATTTCAGTATTGTTGCAGTGCATATTTGCCTGCCTCTGTCTTTCCAATTTTGGTGTTCTTAGGTTATAGGCCCAAAAGGTGCCCTTCCGCATCATTTGGTAGCTCAATTTTTACCTTTTCAAGCAGCTCGATTCAGTTTGCGTTAGTGCTGTTTCCACTTTACATCCCACCAGCAGCTAGAAGGTACACAGATCTCTAAAACCCCTTCAGCATTTATAGTTTGTAGACATTTTGCTGATGGTAATGACTGGTGTGAGCTGAAACCTTTTTGAATTTGAATTTGTATGTGGCTAATAATTCCTTATACTAAGCTTTAGGCATGTCCTTTTTTTTCTTTTCCTTTTTTTTTTAAAGAGTGAGTACAACTTCCCTCCTCTTATTGACTTCTTGGAAATTTCTCATGTGTTGAATGTTCTTGCCAATTCCCTACCCCAGGGCATATTTTGAGGGCTTGTGTCATTTACAGCCCTGCAGTCCTTGTGACTATATAAGCAATCATTGGCACTGGGTTTAAAGTGCTGTTGTGGGAAGCAGCCACAAGGCGGCAGCATTATTGCGTTCTCAAGTCTTGTTACTAGGAGAACAGAGTCTTCCTGGAGGTAGTGTTCTGAGCTTGTAAATTAGAGTGCAATATGCTGGGACAAGCCCCCAGAAGTTTATGTCTCCTAACTTATGTTTGCTTTTTAAATTTAATTTCTATTTCTTATCGGAGTAAATTTGATTAGAGTGTTGTGGTTTTCTGGCTGTACAGAATCTGCTCAATGATTCATACATATGTCTGTTCATCTTCGAACCTGTTAGCATGTATGTGATTACAGAATGTATATTTTAAAGGTATTGGTGATTATATAATTTATATATTTCATATGTTATATGTTTATATACATTTAACATACATTAGTATATGTATTTTAACCCCATAGTCCTAATTTACCCATCCTCCCACCTTTCATTTTGGCTAGCAATTAGTTTATTTGATAAGTCTGTGAGTGTCTTTTTCTGTGGAAATATGTTCATTGGTAGCAATCTTAGGATAACATGTATAAATGATGTCCTAGGATATTTGTCATACCCTTTTGACTTACTTAACCTTATATGATTATTTCTAGGCTCAACTGTAGTCCTGAAAACGGCATTGTTCATTTTTTTCCCGAGGCTACTATTCCATTTGGTACGTATCCCACTTCGTCTTTGTCCATTCATCTGTTTATGGACCTTTTTTGCTTCCATGTCTTGGCTATTTCAGTATTGTTGCAGTGCACATTTGCCTGCCTCTGTCTTTCCGATTCTGGTGGTCTTAGGTTATAGGCCCAAAAGGTGCCCTGCCGCATCGTATGGTAACTCAATTTTTACCTTTTGAAGCAGCTCCATTCAGTTTGCATTAGTGGTATTACTTCTTTACATCCCACCAGCAGCTAGAAGGTACACATTCCTCTAAAACCCCTTCAGCATTTATAGTTTGTAGACTTTTTGATGATGGTCATGACTGGTGTTACCTGAAACCTTTTTGAATTTGAATTTGCATGTGGCTAATAATTCCTTATACTGAGCTTTAGGCATGTCATTATTTTCTTTTCCTTTTGTTTTAAAGAGTGAGTACAACTCCCCTCCTCTTATTGACTTCTTGAAAAGTTTCTCATGTGTTGAATTTTTTTGCCTATTCCCTACCCCAGGGCATTTTTTGAATGCAGGTGTCATTTAGAGCCCTTGAGTCCTTGTGACTATTAAGCAACCTTTGGCACTGGGTTTAAAGCTGCTGTTGTGGGAAACAGCCACAAGGCGGCAGCATTATTACGTTCTCCACTCTTCTTACTAGGGCAACAGAGTCTTCCTGGAGGTAGTTTTCCAAGGTTGTAAATTAGAGTGGAATGTGCTGGGACAAGCCCCCAGAAGTTTATGTCTCCTAACTTATGTTTGCTTTTTAAATTTAATTTCTATTTCTTATCGGAGTAAATTTGATTAGAGTGTTTTGATTGGCTGTACAGAATCTGCTCAATGATTCATACATATATCTGTTCATCTTCGGAACCTGTTATCATGTATGTGATTACAGAATGTATATTTTAAAGGTTTGGTGATTATATATTTTATATAGTTCATATGTTATATGTTTATATACATTTAACATACATTAGTATATGTATGTTAACCCCATAGTCCTAATTTACCCATCCTCCCACCTTTCATTTTGGCTAACCATTAGTTTATTTGATAAGTCTGTGAGTGTCTTTTTTTGTGGAAATATGTTCATTGGTAGCAATCTTAGGATAACATGTATAAATGATATCATAGGATATTTGTCATACCCTTTTGACTAACTTACCCTTATATGACTATTTCTAGTCTCAACTGTAGTTCTGAAAACGGCATTGTTCATTTTTTTCCCGAGGCTACTCTTCCATTCTGTCCATATACCACTTCTTCTTTGTCCATTCACCTGTATATGGACCATTTTTTGCTTCCATGTCTTGGGTATTTCAGTATTGTTGCAGTGCACATTTGCCTGCCTCTGTATTTCCGATTTTGGTGGTCTTAGGTTATAGGCCCAAAAGGTGCCCTGCCGCATCATATGGTAACTCAATTTTTACCTTTTCAAGCAGCTCCATTCACTATGCGTTAGTGCTGTTACCACTTTACATCCCACCAGCAGGTAGAATGTACACAATTCTCTAAAACCCCTTCAGCATTTATAGTTTGTAGACTTTTTGCTGATGGTCATGACTGGTGTCACCTGAAACCTTTTTGAATTTGAATTTGCATGTGGCTAATAATTCCTTATACTGAGCTTTAGGCATGTCCTTTTTTTTTCTTTTCCTTTTTTTTTAAAGAGTGAGTACAACTTCCCTCCTCTTATTGACTTCTTGAAAAGTTACTCATGTGTTGAATTTTCTTGCCAATTCCATACCCCAGGGCATTTTTTGAGGGCCTGTGTCTTTTACAGCCCTGCAGTCCTTGTGACTATATAAGCAACCATTGGCACTGGGTTTAAAGCTACTGTTGTGGGAAGCAGCCAAAAGGCGGCAGCATTATTACGTTCTCAAGTCTTGTTACTAGGACAACACAGTCTTCCTGGAGGTAGTGTTCCGAGCTTGTAAATTAGAGTGCAATGTGCTGGGACAAGCCCCCAGAAGTTTATGTCTCCTAACTTATGTTTGTTTTTTAAATTTAATTTCTATTTCTTATCGGAGTAAATTTGATTAGAGTGTTGTGGTTTTCTGGCTGTACAGAATCTGCTCAATGATTCATACATATGTCTGTTCATCTTCGAACCTGTTAGCATGTATGTGATTACAGAATGTATATTTTAAAGGTATTGGTGATTATATTATTTATATATTTCATATGTTATATGTTTATATACATTTAACATACATTAGTATATGTATTTTAACCCCATTGTCCTAATTTACCCATCCTCCCACCTTTCATTTTGGCTAGCTATTAGTTTATTTGATAAGTCTGTGAGTGTCTTTTTCTGTGGAAATATGTTCATTGGTAGCAATCTTAGGATAACATGTATAAATGATGTCATAGGATATTTGTCATACCCTTTTGACTTACTTAACCTTATATGATTATTTCTAGGCTCAACTGTAGTCCTGAAAACGGCATTGTTCATTTTTTTCCCGAGGCTACTATTCCATTTGGTACGTATCCCACTTCGTCTTTGTCCATTCATCTGTTTATGGACCTTTTTTTTTGCTTCCATGTCTTTGCTATTTCAGTATTGTTGCAGTGCACATTTGCCTGCCTCTGTCTTTCCGATTCTGGTGGTCTTAGGTTATAGGCCCAAAAGGTGCCCTGCCGCATCATATGGTAGCTCAATTTTTACGTTTTCAAGCAGCTCGATTCAGTTTGCATTAGTGCTGTTACGACTTTATATCCCACCAGCAGCTAGAAGGTACACACTTCTCTAAAACCCCTTCAGCATTTATAGTTTGTAGACTTTTTGCTGATGGTCATGACTGGTGTGAGCTGAAACCTTTTTGGAGGTTGGATACGCATGTGGCTAATAATTCCTTATGCTGAGCTTTAGGCATGTCCTATTTTTTCTTTTCCTTTTTTTTAAAATGAGTGAGTACAACTTCCCTCCTCTTATTGATTTCTTGAAAAGTTTCTTATGTGTTGAATTTTCTTGCCTATTCCCTACCCCAGGGCATTTTTTGAGTGCCTGTGTCATTTACAACCGTGCAGTCCTTGTGACTATATAAGCAACCATTGGCACTGGGTTTAAAGGTGCTGTTTTTGGAGACAGCCACAAGGCGGCAGCATTATTACGTTCTCAAGTCTTGTTACTAGGACAACAGAGTCTTCCTGGAGGTAGTGTTCCGAGCTTTTAAATTAGAGTGCAATGTGCTGGGACAAGCCCCCAGAAGTTTATGTCTCCTAACTTATGTTTGCTTTTTAAATATAATTTCTATTTCTTATCAGAGTCAATTTGCTTAGAGTGTTTTGATTGTCTGGCTGTACAGAATCTGTTCAATGATTCATACATATGTCTGTTCATCTTCGGATCCTGCTACCATGTACGTGATTACAGAATGTATATTTTTGAAGCTATTGGTGATGATATAATGCATATAGTTTATATGTGATATGTTTATATACATTTAACATACATTAGTATATGTATGTTAACCCCATTGTCCTAATTTACCCATCCTCCCACCTTTCATTTTGGCTAACCATTAGTTTATTTGATAAGTCTGTGAGTGTCTTTTTCTGTGGAAATATGTTCATTGGTAGCAATCTTAGGATAACATGTATTAATGATATCATAGGATATTTGTCATACCCTTTTGACTTACTTAACCTTATATGATTATTTCTAGGCTCATCTCTAGTCCTGAAAACGGCATTGTTCATTTTTTTCCAGAGGCTTCTATTCCATTTGGTACGTGTACCATTTCGTCTTTGTCCATTCATCTGTTTATGGACCTTTTTTTTGCTTCCATGTCTTGACTATTTCAATATTGTTGCAGTGCACATTTGCCTGCCTCTGTCTTTCCGAATCCAGTTGTCTTAGGTTATAGGCCCAAAATGTGCCCTGCCGCATCATATGGTAGCTCAATGTTTACCTTTTCAAGCAGCTCGATTCAGTTTGCGTTACTGCTGTTACCACTTTACATCCCACCAGCAGCTAGAAGGTACACAGTTCTCTAAAACCCCTTCAGCATTTATAGTTTGTAGACTTTTTGCTGATGGTCATGACTGGTGTGAGCTGAAACCTTTTTGGAGGTTGGATACGCATGTGGCTAATAATTCCTTATGCTGAGCTTTAGGCATGTCCTTTTTTTCTTTTCCTTTTTTTTTAAAGAGTGACTACAACTTCCCTCCTCTTATTGACTTCTTGAAAATTTCTCATGTGTTGAATTTTCTTGCCAATTCCATACCCCAGGGCATTTTTTGAGGGCCTGTGTCTTTTACAGCCCTGCAGTCCTTGTGACTATATAAGCAACCATTGGCACTGGGTTTAAAGCTACTGTTGTGGGAAGCAGCCACAAGGCAGCAGCATTATTACGTTCTCAAGTCTTGTTACTAGGACAACACAGTCTTCCTGGAGGTAGTGTTCCGAGCTTGTAAATTAGAGTGCAATGTGCTGGGACAAGCCCCCAGAAGTTTATGTCTCCTTACTTATGTTTGTTTTTTAAATTTAATTTGTATTTTTTATCGGAGTAAATTTGATTAGAGTGTTTTGATTGTCTGGCTGTACAGAATCTGTTCAATGATTCATACATATGTCTGTTCATCTTCGGATCCTGTTACCATGTATGTGATCACAGAATATATATTTTGAAGGTATTGGTGATTATATAATTCATATCGTTTATATGTTATATGTTTATATACATTTAACTTACATTAGTATATGTATGTTAACCCCATAGTCCTAACTTACCCATCCCCCCACCTTTCATTTTGGCTAACCATTAGTTTATTTGATAAGTCTGTGAGTGTCTTTTTCTGTGGAAATATGTTCATTGGTAGCAATCTTAAGAAAACTTGTATAAATGATATCATAGGATATTTGTCATACCCTTTTGACTTACTTAACCTTATATGATTTTTTCTAGGCTCAACTGTAGTCCTGAAAACAGCATTGTTCATTTTTCTCCCGAGGCTACTATTCCATTCTGTCCGTATACCACTTCTTCTTTGTCCATTCATCTGTTTATGGACCTTTTTTTTGCTTCCATATCTTGGCTATTTCAGTATTGTTGCAGTGCATATTTGCCTGCCTCTGTCTTTCCAATTTTGGTGGTCTTAGGTTATAGGCCCAAAAGGTGCCCTGCCCCATCATTTGGTAGCTCAATTTTTACCTTTTCAAGCAGCTCGATTCATTTTGCGTTAGTGCTGTTTCCACTTTACATCCCACCAGCAGCTAGAAGGTACACAATGCTCTAAAACCCCTTCAGCATTTATAGTTTGTAGACTTTTTGCTGATGGTCATGACTGGTGTCACCTGAAACCTTTTTGAATTTGAATTTGCATGTGGCTAATAATTCCTTATACTGAGCTTTAGGCATGTCCTTTTTTATTCTTTTCCTTTTTTTTTTAAAGAGTGAGTACAACTTCCCTCCTCTTATTGACTTCTTGAAAATTTACTCATGTGTTGAATTTTTTTGCCTATTCCCTACTCCAGGGCATTCTTTGAGGGCCGGTGTCATTTAGAGCCCTGCAGTCCTTGTGACTATTAAGCAACCTTTGGCACTGGGTTTAAAGCTGCTGTTGTGGGAAACAGCCACAAGGTGGCAGCATTATTACGTTCTCAACTCTTGTTACTAGGGCAACAGAGTCTTCCTGGAGGTAGTTTTCCAAGGTTGTAAATTAGAGTGGAATGTGCTGGGACAAGCCCCCAGAAGTTTATGTCTCCTAACTTATGTTTGCTTTTTAAATTTAATTTCTATTTCTTATCAGAGTCAGTTTGCTTAGAGTGTTTTGATTGTCTGGCTGTACAGAATCTGCTCAATGATTCATACATATGTCTGTTCATCTTCGGATCCTGCTACCATGTACGTGATTACAGAATGTATATTTTTGAAGCTATTGGTGATGATATAATGCATATAGTTTATATGTGATATGTTTATATACATTTAACATACATTAGTATATGTATGTTAACCCCATTGTCCTAATTTACCCATCCTCCCACCTTTCATTTTGGCTAACCATTAGTTTATTTGATAAGTCTGTGAGTGTCTTTTTCTGTGGAAATATGTTCATTGGTAGCAATCTTAGGATAACATGTATTAATGATATCATAGGATATTTGTCATACCCTTTTGACTTACTTAACCTTATATGATTATTTCTAGGCTCAACTCTAGTCCTGAAAACGGCATTGTTCATTTTTTTCCAGAGGCTTCTATTCCATTTGGTACGTGTACCATTTCGTCTTTGTCCATTCATCTGTTTATGGACCTTTTTTTTGCTTCCATGTCTTGGCTATTTCAATATTGTTGCAGTGCACATTTGCCTGCCTCTGTCTTTCCGAATCCAGTTGTCTTAGGTTATAGGCCCAAAATGTGCCCTGCCGCATCATATGGTAGCTCAATGTTTACCTTTTCAAGCAGCTCGATTCAGTTTGCGTTACTGCTGTTACCACTTTACATCCCACCAGCAGCTAGAAGGTACACAGTTCTCTAAAACCCCTTCAGCATTTATAGTTTGTAGACTTTTTGCTGATGGTCATGACTGGTGTGAGCTGAAACCTTTTTGGAGGTTGGATACGCATGTGGCTAATAATTCCTTATGCTGAGCTTTAGGCATGTCCTTTTTTTCTTTTCCTTTTTTTTTAAAGAGTGACTACAACTTCCCTCCTCTTATTGACTTCTTGAAAATTTCTCATGTGTTGAATTTTCTTGCCAATTCCATACCCCAGGGCATTTTTTGAGGGCCTGTGTCTTTTACAGCCCTGCAGTCCTTGTGACTATATAAGCAACCATTGGCACTGGGTTTAAAGCTACTGTTGTGGGAAGCAGCCACAAGGCGGCAGCATTATTACGTTCTCAAGTCTTGTTACTAGGACAACACAGTCTTCCTGGAGGTAGTGTTCCGAGCTTGTAAATTAGAGTGCAATGTGCTGGGACAAGCCCCCAGAAGTTTATGTCTCCTAACTTATGTTTGTTTTTTAAATTTAATTTCTATTTCTTATCGGAGTAAATTTGATTAGAGTGTTGTGGTTTTCTGGCTGTACAGAATCTGCTCAATGATTCATACATATGTCTGTTCATCTTCGAACCTGTTAGCATGTATGTGATTACAGAATGTATATTTTAAAGGTATTGGTGATTATATAATTTATATATTTCATATGTTATATGTTTATATACATTTAACATACATTAGTATATGTATTTTAACCCCATAGTCCTAATTTACCCATCCTCCCACCTTTCATTTTGGCTAGCCATTAGTTTATTTGATAAGTCTGTGAGTGTCTTTTTCTGTGGAAATATGTTCATTGGTAGCAATCTTAGGATAACATGTATAAATGATGTCCTAGGATATTTGTCATACCCTTTTGACTTACTTAACCTTATATGATTATTTCTAGGCTCAACTGTAGTCCTGAAAACGGCATTGTTCATTTTTTTCCCGAGGCTACTATTCCATTTGGTACGTATCCCACTTCGTCTTTGTCCATTCATCTGTTTATGGACCTTTTTTTTTGCTTCCATGTCTTTGCTATTTCAGTAGTGTTGCAGTGCACATTTGCCTGCCTCTGTCTTTCCGATTCTGGTGGTCTTAGGTTATAGGCCCAAAAGGTGCCCTGCCGCATCATATGGTAGCTCAATTTTTACGTTTTCAAGCAGCTCGATTCAGTTTGCATTAGTGCTGTTACGACTTTATATCCCACCAGCAGCTAGAAGGTACACACTTCTCTAAAACCCCTTCAGCATTTATAGTTTGTAGACTTTTTGCTGATGGTCATGACTGGTGTGAGCTGAAACCTTTTTGGAGGTTGGATACGCATGTGGCTAATAATTCCTTATGCTGAGCTTTAGGCATGTCCTATTTTTTCTTTTCCTTTTTTTTAAAATGAGTGAGTACAACTTCCCTCCTCTTATTGATTTCTTGAAAAGTTTCTTATGTGTTGAATTTTCTTGCCTATTCCCTACCCCAGGGCATTTTTTGAGTGCCTGTGTCATTTACAACCGTGCAGTCCTTGTGACTATATAAGCAACCATTGGCACTGGGTTTAAAGGTGCTGTTTTTGGAGACAGCCACAAGGCGGCAGCATTATTACGTTCTCAAGTCTTGTTACTAGGACAACAGAGTCTTCCTGGAGGTATTGTTCCGAGCTTTTAAATTAGAGTGCAATGTGCTGGGACAAGCCCCCAGAAGTTTATGTCTCCTAACTTATGTTTGCTTTTTAAATATAATTTCTATTTCTTATCAGAGTCAATTTGCTTAGAGTGTTTTGATTGTCTGGCTGTACAGAATCTGTTCAATGATTCATACATATGTCTGTTCATCTTCGGATCCTGCTACCATGTACGTGATTACAGAATGTATATTTTTGAAGCTATTGGTGATGATATAATGCATATAGTTTATATGTGATATGTTTATATACATTTAACATACATTAGTATATGTATGTTAACCCCATTGTCCTAATTTACCCATCCTCCCACCTTTCATTTTGGCTAACCATTAGTTTATTTGATAAGTCTGTGAGTGTCTTTTTCTGTGGAAATATGTTCATTGGTAGCAATCTTAGGATAACATGTATTAATGATATCATAGGATATTTGTCATACCCTTTTGACTTACTTAACCTTATATGATTATTTCTAGGCTCATCTCTAGTCCTGAAAACGGCATTGTTCATTTTTTTCCAGAGGCTTCTATTCCATTTGGTACGTGTACCATTTCGTCTTTGTCCATTCATCTGTTTATGGACCTTTTTTTTGCTTCCATGTCTTGGCTATTTCAATATTGTTGCAGTGCACATTTGCCTGCCTCTGTCTTTCCGAATCCAGTTGTCTTAGGTTATAGGCCCAAAATGTGCCCTGCCGCATCATATGGTAGCTCAATGTTTACCTTTTCAAGCAGCTCGATTCAGTTTGCGTTACTGCTGTTACCACTTTACATCCCACCAGCAGCTAGAAGGTACACAGTTCTCTAAAACCCCTTCAGCATTTATAGTTTGTAGACTTTTTGCTGATGGTCATGACTGGTGTGAGCTGAAACCTTTTTGGAGGTTGGATACGCATGTGGCTAATAATTCCTTATGCTGAGCTTTAGGCATGTCCTTTTTTTCTTTTCCTTTTTTTTTAAAGAATGACTACAACTTCCCTCCTCTTATTGACTTCTTGAAAATTTCTCATGTGTTGAATTTTCTTGCCAATTCCATACCCCAGGGCATTTTTTGAGGGCCTGTGTCTTTTACAGCCCTGCAGTCCTTGTGACTATATAAGCAACCATTGGCACTGGGTTTAAAGCTACTGTTGTGGGAAGCAGCCACAAGGCGGCAGCATTATTACGTTCTCAAGTCTTGTTACTAGGACAACACAGTCTTCCTGGAGGTAGTGTTCCGAGCTTGTAAATTAGAGTGCAATGTGCTGGGACAAGCCCCCAGAAGTTTATGTCTCCTTACTTATGTTTGTTTTTTAAATTTAATTTGTATTTTTTATCGGAGTAAATTTGATTAGAGTGTTTTGATTGTCTGGCTGTACAGAATCTGTTCAATGATTCATACATATGTCTGTTCATCTTCGGATCCTGTTACCATGTATGTGATCACAGAATATATATTTTGAAGGTATTGGTGATTATATAATTCATATCGTTTATATGTTATATGTTTATATACATTTAACTTACATTAGTATATGTATGTTAACCCCATAGTCCTAACTTACCCATCCCCCCACCTTTCATTTTGGCTAACCATTAGTTTATTTGATAAGTCTGTGAGTGTCTTTTTCTGTGGAAATATGTTCATTGGTAGCAATCTTAAGAAAACTTGTATAAATGATATCATAGGATATTTGTCATACCCTTTTGACTTACTTAACCTTATATGATTTTTTCTAGGCTCAACTGTAGTCTTGAAAACAGCATTGTTCATTTTTCTCCCGAGGCTACTATTCCATTCTGTCCGTATACCACTTCTTCTTTGTCCATTCATCTGTTTATGGACCTTTTTTTTGCTTCCATATCTTGGCTATTTCAGTATTGTTTCAGTGCATATTTGCCTGCCTCTGTCTTTCCAATTTTGGTGGTCTTAGGTTATAGGCCCAAAAGGTGCCCTGCCCCATCATTTGGTAGCTCAATTTTTACCTTTTCAAGCAGCTCGATTCATTTTGCGTTAGTGCTGTTTCCACTTTACATCCCACCAGCAGCTAGAAGGTACACAATGCTCTAAAACCCCTTCAGCATTTATAGTTTGTAGACTTTTTGCTGATGGTCATGACTGGTGTCACCTGAAACCTTTTTGAATTTGAATTTGCATGTGGCTAATAATTCCTTATACTGAGCTTTAGGCATGTCCTTTTTTATTCTTTTCCTTTTTTTTTTAAAGAGTGAGTACAACTTCCCTCCTCTTATTGACTTCTTGAAAATTTACTCATGTGTTGAATTTTTTTGCCTATTCCCTACTCCAGGGCATTCTTTGAGGGCCGGTGTCATTTAGAGCCCTGCAGTCCTTGTGACTATTAAGCAACCTTTGGCACTGGGTTTAAAGCTGCTGTTGTGGGAAACAGCCACAAGGTGGCAGCATTATTACGTTCTCAACTCTTGTTACTAGGGCAACAGAGTCTTCCTGGAGGTAGTTTTCCAAGGTTGTAAATTAGAGTGGAATGTGCTGGGACAAGCCCCCAGAAGTTTATGTCTCCTAACTTATGTTTGCTTTTTAAATTTAATTTCTATTTCTTATCAGAGTCAGTTTGCTTAGAGTGTTTTGATTGTCTGGCTGTACAGAATCTGCTCAATGATTCATACATATGTCTGTTCATCTTCGGATCCTGCTACCATGTACGTGATTACAGAATGTATATTTTTGAAGCTATTGGTGATGATATAATGCATATAGTTTATATGTGATATGTTTATATACATTTAACATACATTAGTATATGTATGTTAACCCCATTGTCCTAATTTACCCATCCTCCCACCTTTCATTTTGGCTAACCATTAGTTTATTTGATAAGTCTGTGAGTGTCTTTTTCTGTGGAAATATGTTCATTGGTAGCAATCTTAGGATAACATGTATTAATGATATCATAGGATATTTGTCATACCCTTTTGACTTACTTAACCTTATATGATTATTTCTAGGCTCAACTCTAGTCCTGAAAACGGCATTGTTCATTTTTTTCCAGAGGCTTCTATTCCATTTGGTACGTGTACCATTTCGTCTTTGTCCATTCATCTGTTTATGGACCTTTTTTTTGCTTCCATGTCTTGGCTATTTCAATATTGTTGCAGTGCACATTTGCCTGCCTCTGTCTTTCCGAATCCAGTTGTCTTAGGTTATAGGCCCAAAATGTGCCCTGCCGCATCATATGGTAGCTCAATGTTTACCTTTTCAAGCAGCTCGATTCAGTTTGCGTTACTGCTGTTACCACTTTACATCCCACCAGCAGCTAGAAGGTACACAGTTCTCTAAAACCCCTTCAGCATTTATAGTTTGTAGACTTTTTGCTGATGGTCATGACTGGTGTGAGCTGAAACCTTTTTGGAGGTTGGATACGCATGTGGCTAATAATTCCTTATGCTGAGCTTTAGGCATGTCCTTTTTTTCTTTTCCTTTTTTTTTAAAGAGTGACTACAACTTCCCTCCTCTTATTGACTTCTTGAAAATTTCTCATGTGTTGAATTTTCTTGCCAATTCCATACCCCAGGGCATTTTTTGAGGGCCTGTGTCTTTTACAGCCCTGCAGTCCTTGTGACTATATAAGCAACCATTGGCACTGGGTTTAAAGCTACTGTTGTGGGAAGCAGCCACAAGGCGGCAGCATTATTACGTTCTCAAGTCTTGTTACTAGGACAACACAGTCTTCCTGGAGGTAGTGTTCCGAGCTTGTAAATTAGAGTGCAATGTGCTGGGACAAGCCCCCAGAAGTTTATGTCTCCTAACTTATGTTTGTTTTTTAAATTTAATTTCTATTTCTTATCGGAGTAAATTTGATTAGAGTGTTGTGGTTTTCTGGCTGTACAGAATCTGCTCAATGATTCATACATATGTCTGTTCATCTTCGAACCTGTTAGCATGTATGTGATTACAGAATGTATATTTTAAAGGTATTGGTGATTATATAATTTATATATTTCATATGTTATATGTTTATATACATTTAACATACATTAGTATATGTATTTTAACCCCATAGTCCTAATTTACCCATCCTCCCACCTTTCATTTTGGCTAGCCATTAGTTTATTTGATAAGTCTGTGAGTGTCTTTTTCTGTGGAAATATGTTCATTGGTAGCAATCTTAGGATAACATGTATAAATGATGTCCTAGGATATTTGTCATACCCGTTTGACTTACTTAACCTTATATGATTATTTCTAGGCTCAACTGTAGTCCTGAAAACGGCATTGTTCATTTTTTTCCCGAGGCTACTATTCCATTTGGTACGTATCCCACTTCGTCTTTCTCCATTCATCTGTTTATGGACCTTTTTTTTGCTTCCATGTCTTGGCTATTTCAATATTGTTGCAATGCACATTTGCCTGCCTCTCTCTTTCCGAATCTGGTGGTCTTAGGTTATAGGCCCAAAAGGTGCCCTGCCGCATCATATGGTAGCTCAATTTTTACCTTTTCAAGCAGCTCCATTCAGTTTGCGTTAGTGCTTTTGCCACTTTACATCCCACCAGCAGCTAGAAGGTACACAGATCTCTAAAACCCCTTCAGCATTTATAGTTTGTAGACATTTTGCTGATGGTCATGACTGGTGTGAGCTGAAACCTTTTTGGAGGTTGGATACGCATGTGGCTAATAATTCCTTATGCTGAGCTTTAGGCATGTCCTATTTTTTCTTTTCCTTTTTTTTAAAAAGAGTGAGTACAACTTCCCTCCTCTTATTGATTTCTTGAAAAGTTTCTTATGTGTTGAATTTTCTTGCCTATTCCCTACCCCAGGGCATTTTTTGAGTGCCTGTGTCATTTACAACCGTACAGTCCTTGTGACTATATAAGCAACCATTGGCACTGGGTTTAAAGGTGCTGTTTTTGGAGACAGCCACAAGGCGGCAGCATTATTACGTTCTCAAGTCTTGTTACTAGGACAACAGAGTCTTCCTGGAGGTAGTGTTCCGAGCTTTTAAATTAGAGTGCAATGTGCTGGGACAAGCCCCCAGAAGTTTATGTCTCCTTACTTATGTTTGTTTTTTAAATTTAATTTGTATTTTTTATCGGAGTAAATTTGATTAGAGTGTTTTGATTGTCTGGCTGTACAGAATCTGTTCAATGATTCATACATATGTCTGTTCATCTTCGGATCCTGTTACCATGTATGTGATTACAGAATGTATATTTTGAAGGTATTGGTGATTATATAATTCATATCATTTATATGTTATATGTTTATATACATTTAACTTATATTAGTATATGTATGTTAACCCCATAGTCCTAATTTACCCATCCCCCCACCTTTCATTTTGGCTAACCATTAGTTTATTTGATAAGTCTGTGAGTGTCTTTTTCTGTGGAAATATGTTCATTGGTAGCAATCTTAGGATAACATGTATAAATGATATCATAGGATATTTGTCATACCCTTTTGACTTACTTAACCTTATATGATTATTTCTAGGCTCAACTCTAGTCCTGAAAACGGCATTGTTCATTTTTTTCCAGAGGCTACTATTCCATTTGGTACGTATACCATTTCGTCTTTGTCCATTCATCTGTTTATGGACCTTTTTTTTGCTTCCATGTCTTGGCTATTTCAATATTGTTGCAGTGCACATTTGCCTGCCTCTGTCTTTCCGAATCCGGTGGTCTTAGGTTATAGGCCCAAAAGGTGCCCTGCCGCATCATATGGTAGCTCAGTGTTTACCTTTTCAAGCAGCTCGATTCAGTTTGCGTTACTGCTGTTACCACTTTACATCCAAACAGCAGCTAGAAGGTACACAGTTCTCTAAAACCCCTTCAGCATTTATAGTTTGTAGACTTTTTGCTGATGGTCATGACTGGTGTGAGCTGAAACCTTTTTGGAGGTTGGATACGCATGTGGCTAATAATTCCTTATGCTGAGCTTTAGGCATGTCCTTTTTTTCTTTTCCTTTTTTTTAAAGAGTGAGTACAACTTCCGTACTCTTATTGACTTCTTGAAAATTTCTCATGTGTTGAATTTTCTTGCCAATTCCCTACACCAGGGTATTTTTTGAGGGCCTGTGTCTTTTACAGCCCTGCAGTCCTTGTGACTATATAAGCAACCATTGGCACTGGGTTTAAAGCTACTGTTGTGGGAAGCAGCCACAAGGCGGCAGCATTATTACGTTCTCAAGTCTTGTTACTAGGACAACACAGTCTTCCTGGAGGTAGTGTTCCGAGCTTGTAAATTAGAGTGCAATGTGCTGGGACAAGCCCCCAAAAGTTTATGTCTCCTAACTTATGTTTGTTTTTTAAATTTAATTTCTATTTCTTATCGGAGTAAATTTGATTAGAGTGTTTTGATTGTCTGGCTGTACAGAATCTGCTCAATGATTCATACATATGTCTGTTCATCTTCGGATCCTGTTACCATGTATGTGATTACAGAATGTATATTTTGAAGGTATTGGTGAATATATAATTCATATCATTTATATGTTATATGTTTATATACATTTAACATACATTAGTATATGTATGTTAACCCCATAGTCCTAATTTACCCATCCTCCCACCTTTCATTTTGGCTAACCATTAGTTTATATGATAAGTCTGTGAGTGTCTTTTTCTGTGGAAATATGTTCATTGGTAGCAATCTTAGGATAACATGTATAAATGATGTCATAGGATATTTGTCATACCCTTTTGACTTACTTAACCTTATATGATTATTTCTAGGCTCAACTCTAGTCCTGAAAATGGCATTGTTCATTTTTCTCCCGAGGCTACTATTCCATTCTGTCCGTATACCACTTCTTCTTTGTCCATTCATCTGTTTATGGACCTTTTTTTTGCTTCCATATCTTGGCTATTTCAGTATTGTTGCAGTGCATATTTGCCTGCCTCTGTCTTTCCAATTTTGGTGTTCTTAGGTTATAGGCCCAAAAGGTGCCCTGCCGCATCATTTGGTAGCTCAATTTTTACCTTTTCAAGCAGCTCGATTCAGTTTGCGTTAGTGCTGTTTCCACTTTACATCCCACCAGCAGCTAGAAGGTACACAGATCTCTAAAACCCCTTCAGAATTTATAGTTTGTAGACATTTTGCTGATGGTAATGACTGGTGTGAGCTGAAACCTTTTTGAATTTGAATTTGTATGTGGCTAATAATTCCTTATACTAAGCTTTAGGCATGTCCTTTTTTTTCTTTTCCTTTTTTTTTTAAAGAGTGAGTACAACTTCCCTCCTCTTATTGACTTCTTGGAAATTTCTCATGTGTTGAATGTTCTTGCCAATTCCCTACCCCAGGGCATATTTTGAGGGCTTGTGTCATTTACAGCCCTGCAGTCCTTGTGACTATATAAGCAATCATTGGCACTGGGTTTAAAGTGCTGTTGTGGGAAGCAGCCACAAGGCGGCAGCATTATTGCGTTCTCAAGTCTTGTTACTAGGAGAACAGAGTCTTCCTGGAGGTAGTGTTCTGAGCTTGTAAATTAGAGTGCAATATGCTGGGACAAGCCCCCAGAAGTTTATGTCTCCTAACTTATGTTTGCTTTTTAAATTTAATTTCTATTTCTTATCGGAGTAAATTTGATTAGAGTGTTGTGGTTTTCTGGCTGTACAGAATCTGCTCAATGATTCATACATATGTCTGTTCATCTTCGAACCTGTTAGCATGTATGTGATTACAGAATGTATATTTTAAAGGTATTGGTGATTATATAATTTATATATTTCATATGTTATATGTTTATATACATTTAACATACATTAGTATATGTATTTTAACCCCATAGTCCTAATTTACCCATCCTCCCACCTTTCATTTTGGCTAGCAATTAGTTTATTTGATAAGTCTGTGAGTGTCTTTTTCTGTGGAAATATGTTCATTGGTAGCAATCTTAGGATAACATGTATAAATGATGTCCTAGGATATTTGTCATACCCTTTTGACTTACTTAACCTTATATGATTATTTCTAGGCTCAACTGTAGTCCTGAAAACGGCATTGTTCATTTTTTTCCCGAGGCTACTATTCCATTTGGTACGTATCCCACTTCGTCTTTGTCCATTCATCTGTTTATGGACCTTTTTTTGCTTCCATGTCTTGGCTATTTCAGTATTGTTGCAGTGCACATTTGCCTGCCTCTGTCTTTCCGATTCTGGTGGTCTTAGGTTATAGGCCCAAAAGGTGCCCTGCCGCATCGTATGGTAACTCAATTTTTACCTTTTGAAGCAGCTCCATTCAGTTTGCATTAGTGGTATTACTTCTTTACATCCCACCAGCAGCTAGAAGGTACACATTCCTCTAAAACCCCTTCAGCATTTATAGTTTGTAGACTTTTTGATGATGGTCATGACTGGTGTTACCTGAAACCTTTTTGAATTTGAATTTGCATGTGGCTAATAATTCCTTATACTGAGCTTTAGGCATGTCATTTTTTTCTTTTCCTTTTGTTTTAAAGAGTGAGTACAACTCCCCTCCTCTTATTGACTTCTTGAAAAGTTTCTCATGTGTTGAATTTTTTTGCCTATTCCCTACCCCAGGGCATTTTTTGAATGCAGGTGTCATTTAGAGCCCTTGAGTCCTTGTGACTATTAAGCAACCTTTGGCACTGGGTTTAAAGCTGCTGTTGTGGGAAACAGCCACAAGGCGGCAGCATTATTACGTTCTCCACTCTTCTTACTAGGGCAACAGAGTCTTCCTGGAGGTAGTTTTCCAAGGTTGTAAATTAGAGTGGAATGTGCTGGGACAAGCCCCCAGAAGTTTATGTCTCCTAACTTATGTTTGCTTTTTAAATTTAATTTCTATTTCTTATCGGAGTAAATTTGATTAGAGTGTTTTGATTGGCTGTACAGAATCTGCTCAATGATTCATACATATATCTGTTCATCTTCGGAACCTGTTATCATGTATGTGATTACAGAATGTATATTTTAAAGGTTTGGTGATTATATATTTTATATAGTTCATATGTTATATGTTTATATACATTTAACATACATTAGTATATGTATGTTAACCCCATAGTCCTAATTTACCCATCCTCCCACCTTTCATTTTGGCTAACCATTAGTTTATTTGATAAGTCTGTGAGTGTCTTTTTTTGTGGAAATATGTTCATTGGTAGCAATCTTAGGATAACATGTATAAATGATATCATAGGATATTTGTCATACCCTTTTGACTAACTTACCCTTATATGACTATTTCTAGTCTCAACTGTAGTTCTGAAAACGGCATTGTTCATTTTTTTCCCGAGGCTACTCTTCCATTCTGTCCATATACCACTTCTTCTTTGTCCATTCACCTGTTTATGGACCATTTTTTGCTTCCATGTCTTGGGTATTTCAGTATTGTTGCAGTGCACATTTGCCTGCCTCTGTATTTCCGATTTTGGTGGTCTTAGGTTATAGGCCCAAAAGGTGCCCTGCCGCATCATATGGTAACTCAATTTTTACCTTTTCAAGCAGCTCCATTCACTATGCGTTAGTGCTGTTACCACTTTACATCCCACCAGCAGGTAGAATGTACACAATTCTCTAAAACCCCTTCAGCATTTATAGTTTGTAGACTTTTTGCTGATGGTCATGACTGGTGTCACCTGAAACCTTTTTGAATTTGAATTTGCATGTGGCTAATAATTCCTTATACTGAGCTTTAGGCATGTCCTTTTTTTTCTTTTCCTTTTTTTTTAAAGAGTGAGTACAACTTCCCTCCTCTTATTGACTTCTTGAAAAGTTACTCATGTGTTGAATTTTCTTGCCAATTCCATACCCCAGGGCATTTTTTGAGGGCCTGTGTCTTTTACAGCCCTGCAGTCCTTGTGACTATATAAGCAACCATTGGCACTGGGTTTAAAGCTACTGTTGTGGGAAGCAGCCACAAGGCGGCAGCATTATTACGTTCTCAAGTCTTGTTACTAGGACAACACAGTCTTCCTGGAGGTAGTGTTCCGAGCTTGTAAATTAGAGTGCAATGTGCTGGGACAAGCCCCCAGAAGTTTATGTCTCCTAACTTATGTTTGTTTTTTAAATTTAATTTCTATTTCTTATCGGAGTAAATTTGATTAGAGTGTTGTGGTTTTCTGGCTGTACAGAATCTGCTCAATGATTCATACATATGTCTGTTCATCTTCGAACCTGTTAGCATGTATGTGATTACAGAATGTATATTTTAAAGGTATTGGTGATTATATTATTTATATATTTCATATGTTATATGTTTATATACATTTAACATACATTAGTATATGTATTTTAACCCCATTGTCCTAATTTACCCATCCTCCCACCTTTCATTTTGGCTAGCCATTAGTTTATTTGATAAGTCTGTGAGTGTCTTTTTCTGTGGAAATATGTTCATTGGTAGCAATCTTAGGATAACATGTATAAATGATGTCCTAGGATATTTGTCATACCCTTTTGACTTACTTAACCTTATATGATTATTTCTAGGCTCAACTGTAGTCCTGAAAACGGCATTGTTCATTTTTTTCCCGAGGCTACTATTCCATTTGGTACGTATCCCACTTCGTCTTTGTCCATTCATCTGTTTATGGACCTTTTTTTTTGCTTCCATGTCTTTGCTATTTCAGTATTGTTGCAGTGCACATTTGCCTGCCTCTGTCTTTCCGATTCTGGTGGTCTTAGGTTATAGGCCCAAAAGGTGCCCTGCCGCATCATATGGTAGCTCAATTTTTACGTTTTCAAGCAGCTCGATTCAGTTTGCATTAGTGCTGTTACGACTTTATATCCCACCAGCAGCTAGAAGGTACACACTTCTCTAAAACCCCTTCAGCATTTATAGTTTGTAGACTTTTTGCTGATGGTCATGACTGGTGTGAGCTGAAACCTTTTTGGAGGTTGGATACGCATGTGGCTAATAATTCCTTATGCTGAGCTTTAGGCATGTCCTATTTTTTCTTTTCCTTTTTTTTAAAATGAGTGAGTACAACTTCCCTCCTCTTATTGATTTCTTGAAAAGTTTCTTATGTGTTGAATTTTCTTGCCTATTCCCTACCCCAGGGCATTTTTTGAGTGCCTGTGTCATTTACAACCGTGCAGTCCTTGTGACTATATAAGCAACCATTGGCACTGGGTTTAAAGGTGCTGTTTTTGGAGACAGCCACAAGGCGGCAGCATTATTACGTTCTCAAGTCTTGTTACTAGGACAACAGAGTCTTCCTGGAGGTAGTGTTCCGAGCTTTTAAATTAGAGTGCAATGTGCTGGGACAAGCCCCCAGAAGTTTATGTCTCCTAACTTATGTTTGCTTTTTAAATATAATTTCTATTTCTTATCAGAGTCAATTTGCTTAGAGTGTTTTGATTGTCTGGCTGTACAGAATCTGTTCAATGATTCATACATATGTCTGTTCATCTTCGGATCCTGCTACCATGTACGTGATTACAGAATGTATATTTTTGAAGCTATTGGTGATGATATAATGCATATAGTTTATATGTGATATGTTTATATACATTTAACATACATTAGTATATGTATGTTAACCCCATTGTCCTAATTTACCCATCCTCCCACCTTTCATTTTGGCTAACCATTAGTTTATTTGATAAGTCTGTGAGTGTCTTTTTCTGTGGAAATATGTTCATTGGTAGCAATCTTAGGATAACATGTATTAATGATATCATAGGATATTTGTCATACCCTTTTGACTTACTTAACCTTATATGATTATTTCTAGGCTCATCTCTAGTCCTGAAAACGGCATTGTTCATTTTTTTCCAGAGGCTTCTATTCCATTTGGTACGTGTACCATTTCGTCTTTGTCCATTCATCTGTTTATGGACCTTTTTTTTGCTTCCATGTCTTGGCTATTTCAATATTGTTGCAGTGCACATTTGCCTGCCTCTGTCTTTCCGAATCCAGTTGTCTTAGGTTATAGGCCCAAAATGTGCCCTGCCGCATCATATGGTAGCTCAATGTTTACCTTTTCAAGCAGCTCGATTCAGTTTGCGTTACTGCTGTTACCACTTTACATCCCACCAGCAGCTAGAAGGTACACAGTTCTCTAAAACCCCTTCAGCATTTATAGTTTGTAGACTTTTTGCTGATGGTCATGACTGGTGTGAGCTGAAACCTTTTTGGAGGTTGGATACGCATGTGGCTAATAATTCCTTATGCTGAGCTTTAGGCATGTCCTTTTTTTCTTTTCCTTTTTTTTTAAAGAGTGACTACAACTTCCCTCCTCTTATTGACTTCTTGAAAATTTCTCATGTGTTGAATTTTCTTGCCAATTCCATACCCCAGGGCATTTTTTGAGGGCCTGTGTCTTTTACAGCCCTGCAGTCCTTGTGACTATATAAGCAACCATTGGCACTGGGTTTAAAGCTACTGTTGTGGGAAGCAGCCACAAGGCGGCAGCATTATTACGTTCTCAAGTCTTGTTACTAGGACAACACAGTCTTCCTGGAGGTAGTGTTCCGAGCTTGTAAATTAGAGTGCAATGTGCTGGGACAAGCCCCCAGAAGTTTATGTCTCCTTACTTATGTTTGTTTTTTAAATTTAATTTGTATTTTTTATCGGAGTAAATTTGATTAGAGTGTTTTGATTGTCTGGCTCTACAGAATCTGTTCAATGATTCATACATATGTCTGTTCATCTTCGGATCCTGTTACCATGTATGTGATCACAGAATATATATTTTGAAGGTATTGGTGATTATATAATTCATATCGTTTATATGTTATATGTTTATATACATTTAACTTACATTAGTATATGTATGTTAACCCCATAGTCCTAACTTACCCATCCCCCCACCTTTCATTTTGGCTAACCATTAGTTTATTTGATAAGTCTGTGAGTGTCTTTTTCTGTGGAAATATGTTCATTGGTAGCAATCTTAAGAAAACTTGTATAAATGATATCATAGGATATTTGTCATACCCTTTTGACTTACTTAACCTTATATGATTTTTTCTAGGCTCAACTGTAGTCTTGAAAACAGCATTGTTCATTTTTCTCCCGAGGCTACTATTCCATTCTGTCCGTATACCACTTCTTCTTTGTCCATTCATCTGTTTATGGACCTTTTTTTTGCTTCCATATCTTGGCTATTTCAGTATTGTTGCAGTGCATATTTGCCTGCCTCTGTCTTTCCAATTTTGGTGGTCTTAGGTTATAGGCCCAAAAGGTGCCCTGCCCCATCATTTGGTAGCTCAATTTTTACCTTTTCAAGCAGCTCGATTCATTTTGCGTTAGTGCTGTTTCCACTTTACATCCCACCAGCAGCTAGAAGGTACACAATGCTCTAAAACCCCTTCAGCATTTATAGTTTGTAGACTTTTTGCTGATGGTCATGACTGGTGTCACCTGAAACCTTTTTGAATTTGAATTTGCATGTGGCTAATAATTCCTTATACTGAGCTTTAGGCATGTCCTTTTTTATTCTTTTCCTTTTTTTTTTAAAGAGTGAGTACAACTTCCCTCCTCTTATTGACTTCTTGAAAATTTACTCATGTGTTGAATTTTTTTGCCTATTCCCTACTCCAGGGCATTCTTTGAGGGCCGGTGTCATTTAGAGCCCTGCAGTCCTTGTGACTATTAAGCAACCTTTGGCACTGGGTTTAAAGCTGCTGTTGTGGGAAACAGCCACAAGGTGGCAGCATTATTACGTTCTCAACTCTTGTTACTAGGGCAACAGAGTCTTCCTGGAGGTAGTTTTCCAAGGTTGTAAATTAGAGTGGAATGTGCTGGGACAAGCCCCCAGAAGTTTATGTCTCCTAACTTATGTTTGCTTTTTAAATTTAATTTCTATTTCTTATCAGAGTCAGTTTGCTTAGAGTGTTTTGATTGTCTGGCTGTACAGAATCTGCTCAATGATTCATACATATGTCTGTTCATCTTCGGATCCTGCTACCATGTACGTGATTACAGAATGTATATTTTTGAAGCTATTGGTGATGATATAATGCATATAGTTTATATGTGATATGTTTATATACATTTAACATACATTAGTATATGTATGTTAACCCCATTGTCCTAATTTACCCATCCTCCCACCTTTCATTTTGGCTAACCATTAGTTTATTTGATAAGTCTGTGAGTGTCTTTTTCTGTGGAAATATGTTCATTGGTAGCAATCTTAGGATAACATGTATTAATGATATCATAGGATATTTGTCATACCCTTTTGACTTACTTAACCTTATATGATTATTTCTAGGCTCAACTCTAGTCCTGAAAACGGCATTGTTCATTTTTTTCCAGAGGCTTCTATTCCATTTGGTACGTGTACCATTTCGTCTTTGTCCATTCATCTGTTTATGGACCTTTTTTTTGCTTCCATGTCTTGGCTATTTCAATATTGTTGCAGTGCACATTTGCCTGCCTCTGTCTTTCCGAATCCAGTTGTCTTAGGTTATAGGCCCAAAATGTGCCCTGCCGCATCATATGGTAGCTCAATGTTTACCTTTTCAAGCAGCTCGATTCAGTTTGCGTTACTGCTGTTACCACTTTACATCCCACCAGCAGCTAGAAGGTACACAGTTCTCTAAAACCCCTTCAGCATTTATAGTTTGTAGACTTTTTGCTGATGGTCATGACTGGTGTGAGCTGAAACCTTTTTGGAGGTTGGATACGCATGTGGCTAATAATTCCTTATGCTGAGCTTTAGGCATGTCCTTTTTTTCTTTTCCTTTTTTTTTAAAGAGTGACTACAACTTCCCTCCTCTTATTGACTTCTTGAAAATTTCTCATGTGTTGAATTTTCTTGCCAATTCCATACCCCAGGGCATTTTTTGAGGGCCTGTGTCTTTTACAGCCCTGCAGTCCTTGTGACTATATAAGCAACCATTGGCACTGGGTTTAAAGCTACTGTTGTGGGAAGCAGCCACAAGGCGGCAGCATTATTACGTTCTCAAGTCTTGTTACTAGGACAACACAGTCTTCCTGGAGGTAGTGTTCCGAGCTTGTAAATTAGAGTGCAATGTGCTGGGACAAGCCCCCAGAAGTTTATGTCTCCTAACTTATGTTTGTTTTTTAAATTTAATTTCTATTTCTTATCGGAGTAAATTTGATTAGAGTGTTGTGGTTTTCTGGCTGTACAGAATCTGCTCAATGATTCATACATATGTCTGTTCATCTTCGAACCTGTTAGCATGTATGTGATTACAGAATGTATATTTTAAAGGTATTGGTGATTATATAATTTATATATTTCATATGTTATATGTTTATATACATTTAACATACATTAGTATATGTATTTTAACCCCATAGTCCTAATTTACCCATCCTCCCACCTTTCATTTTGGCTAGCCATTAGTTTATTTGATAAGTCTGTGAGTGTCTTTTTCTGTGGAAATATGTTCATTGGTAGCAATCTTAGGATAACATGTATAAATGATGTCCTAGGATATTTGTCATACCCTTTTGACTTACTTAACCTTATATGATTATTTCTAGGCTCAACTGTAGTCCTGAAAACGGCATTGTTCATTTTTTTCCCGAGGCTACTATTCCATTTGGTACGTATCCCACTTCGTCTTTGTCCATTCATCTGTTTATGGACCTTTTTTTTTGCTTCCATGTCTTTGCTATTTCAGTATTGTTGCAGTGCACATTTGCCTGCCTCTGTCTTTCCGATTCTGGTGGTCTTAGGTTATAGGCCCAAAAGGTGCCCTGCCGCATCATATGGTAGCTCAATTTTTACGTTTTCAAGCAGCTCGATTCAGTTTGCATTAGTGCTGTTACGACTTTATATCCCACCAGCAGCTAGAAGGTACACACTTCTCTAAAACCCCTTCAGCATTTATAGTTTGTAGACTTTTTGCTGATGGTCATGACTGGTGTGAGCTGAAACCTTTTTGGAGGTTGGATACGCATGTGGCTAATAATTCCTTATGCTGAGCTTTAGGCATGTCCTATTTTTTCTTTTCCTTTTTTTTAAAATGAGTGAGTACAACTTCCCTCCTCTTATTGATTTCTTGAAAAGTTTCTTATGTGTTGAATTTTCTTGCCTATTCCCTACCCCAGGGCATTTTTTGAGTGCCTGTGTCATTTACAACCGTGCAGTCCTTGTGACTATATAAGCAACCATTGGCACTGGGTTTAAAGGTGCTGTTTTTGGAGACAGCCACAAGGCGGCAGCATTATTACGTTCTCAAGTCTTGTTACTAGGACAACAGAGTCTTCCTGGAGGTATTGTTCCGAGCTTTTAAATTAGAGTGCAATGTGCTGGGACAAGCCCCCAGAAGTTTATGTCTCCTAACTTATGTTTGCTTTTTAAATATAATTTCTATTTCTTATCAGAGTCAATTTGCTTAGAGTGTTTTGATTGTCTGGCTGTACAGAATCTGTTCAATGATTCATACATATGTCTGTTCATCTTCGGATCCTGCTACCATGTACGTGATTACAGAATGTATATTTTTGAAGCTATTGGTGATGATATAATGCATATAGTTTATATGTGATATGTTTATATACATTTAACATACATTAGTATATGTATGTTAACCCCATTGTCCTAATTTACCCATCCTCCCACCTTTCATTTTGGCTAACCATTAGTTTATTTGATAAGTCTGTGAGTGTCTTTTTCTGTGGAAATATGTTCATTGGTAGCAATCTTAGGATAACATGTATTAATGATATCATAGGATATTTGTCATACCCTTTTGACTTACTTAACCTTATATGATTATTTCTAGGCTCATCTCTAGTCCTGAAAACGGCATTGTTCATTTTTTTCCAGAGGCTTCTATTCCATTTGGTACGTGTACCATTTCGTCTTTGTCCATTCATCTGTTTATGGACCTTTTTTTTGCTTCCATGTCTTGGCTATTTCAATATTGTTGCAGTGCACATTTGCCTGCCTCTGTCTTTCCGAATCCAGTTGTCTTAGGTTATAGGCCCAAAATGTGCCCTGCCGCATCATATGGTAGCTCAATGTTTACCTTTTCAAGCAGCTCGATTCAGTTTGCGTTACTGCTGTTACCACTTTACATCCCACCAGCAGCTAGAAGGTACACAGTTCTCTAAAACCCCTTCAGCATTTATAGTTTGTAGACTTTTTGCTGATGGTCATGACTGGTGTGAGCTGAAACCTTTTTGGAGGTTGGATACGCATGTGGCTAATAATTCCTTATGCTGAGCTTTAGGCATGTCCTTTTTTTCTTTTCCTTTTTTTTTAAAGAATGACTACAACTTCCCTCCTCTTATTGACTTCTTGAAAATTTCTCATGTGTTGAATTTTCTTGCCAATTCCATACCCCAGGGCATTTTTTGAGGGCCTGTGTCTTTTACAGCCCTGCAGTCCTTGTGACTATATAAGCAACCATTGGCACTGGGTTTAAAGCTACTGTTGTGGGAAGCAGCCACAAGGCGGCAGCATTATTACGTTCTCAAGTCTTGTTACTAGGACAACACAGTCTTCCTGGAGGTAGTGTTCCGAGCTTGTAAATTAGAGTGCAATGTGCTGGGACAAGCCCCCAGAAGTTTATGTCTCCTTACTTATGTTTGTTTTTTAAATTTAATTTGTATTTTTTATCGGAGTAAATTTGATTAGAGTGTTTTGATTGTCTGGCTCTACAGAATCTGTTCAATGATTCATACATATGTCTGTTCATCTTCGGATCCTGTTACCATGTATGTGATCACAGAATATATATTTTGAAGGTATTGGTGATTATATAATTCATATCGTTTATATGTTATATGTTTATATACATTTAACTTACATTAGTATATGTATGTTAACCCCATAGTCCTAACTTACCCATCCCCCCACCTTTCATTTTGGCTAACCATTAGTTTATTTGATAAGTCTGTGAGTGTCTTTTTCTGTGGAAATATGTTCATTGGTAGCAATCTTAAGAAAACTTGTATAAATGATATCATAGGATATTTGTCATACCCTTTTGACTTACTTAACCTTATATGATTTTTTCTAGGCTCAACTGTAGTCTTGAAAACAGCATTGTTCATTTTTCTCCCGAGGCTACTATTCCATTCTGTCCGTATACCACTTCTTCTTTGTCCATTCATCTGTTTATGGACCTTTTTTTTGCTTCCATATCTTGGCTATTTCAGTATTGTTGCAGTGCATATTTGCCTGCCTCTGTCTTTCCAATTTTGGTGGTCTTAGGTTATAGGCCCAAAAGGTGCCCTGCCCCATCATTTGGTAGCTCAATTTTTACCTTTTCAAGCAGCTCGATTCATTTTGCGTTAGTGCTGTTTCCACTTTACATCCCACCAGCAGCTAGAAGGTACACAATGCTCTAAAACCCCTTCAGCATTTATAGTTTGTAGACTTTTTGCTGATGGTCATGACTGGTGTCACCTGAAACCTTTTTGAATTTGAATTTGCATGTGGCTAATAATTCCTTATACTGAGCTTTAGGCATGTCCTTTTTTATTCTTTTCCTTTTTTTTTTAAAGAGTGAGTACAACTTCCCTCCTCTTATTGACTTCTTGAAAATTTACTCATGTGTTGAATTTTTTTGCCTATTCCCTACTCCAGGGCATTCTTTGAGGGCCGGTGTCATTTAGAGCCCTGCAGTCCTTGTGACTATTAAGCAACCTTTGGCACTGGGTTTAAAGCTGCTGTTGTGGGAAACAGCCACAAGGTGGCAGCATTATTACGTTCTCAACTCTTGTTACTAGGGCAACAGAGTCTTCCTGGAGGTAGTTTTCCAAGGTTGTAAATTAGAGTGGAATGTGCTGGGACAAGCCCCCAGAAGTTTATGTCTCCTAACTTATGTTTGCTTTTTAAATTTAATTTCTATTTCTTATCAGAGTCAGTTTGCTTAGAGTGTTTTGATTGTCTGGCTGTACAGAATCTGCTCAATGATTCATACATATGTCTGTTCATCTTCGGATCCTGCTACCATGTACGTGATTACAGAATGTATATTTTTGAAGCTATTGGTGATGATATAATGCATATAGTTTATATGTGATATGTTTATATACATTTAACATACATTAGTATATGTATGTTAACCCCATTGTCCTAATTTACCCATCCTCCCACCTTTCATTTTGGCTAACCATTAGTTTATTTGATAAGTCTGTGAGTGTCTTTTTCTGTGGAAATATGTTCATTGGTAGCAATCTTAGGATAACATGTATTAATGATATCATAGGATATTTGTCATACCCTTTTGACTTACTTAACCTTATATGATTATTTCTAGGCTCAACTCTAGTCCTGAAAACGGCATTGTTCATTTTTTTCCAGAGGCTTCTATTCCATTTGGTACGTGTACCATTTCGTCTTTGTCCATTCATCTGTTTATGGACCTTTTTTTTGCTTCCATGTCTTGGCTATTTCAATATTGTTGCAGTGCACATTTGCCTGCCTCTGTCTTTCCGAATCCAGTTGTCTTAGGTTATAGGCCCAAAATGTGCCCTGCCGCATCATATGGTAGCTCAATGTTTACCTTTTCAAGCAGCTCGATTCAGTTTGCGTTACTGCTGTTACCACTTTACATCCCACCAGCAGCTAGAAGGTACACAGTTCTCTAAAACCCCTTCAGCATTTATAGTTTGTAGACTTTTTGCTGATGGTCATGACTGGTGTGAGCTGAAACCTTTTTGGAGGTTGGATACGCATGTGGCTAATAATTCCTTATGCTGAGCTTTAGGCATGTCCTTTTTTTCTTTTCCTTTTTTTTTAAAGAGTGACTACAACTTCCCTCCTCTTATTGACTTCTTGAAAATTTCTCATGTGTTGAATTTTCTTGCCAATTCCATACCCCAGGGCATTTTTTGAGGGCCTGTGTCTTTTACAGCCCTGCAGTCCTTGTGACTATATAAGCAACCATTGGCACTGGGTTTAAAGCTACTGTTGTGGGAAGCAGCCACAAGGCGGCAGCATTATTACGTTCTCAAGTCTTGTTACTAGGACAACACAGTCTTCCTGGAGGTAGTGTTCCGAGCTTGTAAATTAGAGTGCAATGTGCTGGGACAAGCCCCCAGAAGTTTATGTCTCCTAACTTATGTTTGTTTTTTAAATTTAATTTCTATTTCTTATCGGAGTAAATTTGATTAGAGTGTTGTGGTTTTCTGGCTGTACAGAATCTGCTCAATGATTCATACATATGTCTGTTCATCTTCGAACCTGTTAGCATGTATGTGATTACAGAATGTATATTTTAAAGGTATTGGTGATTATATAATTTATATATTTCATATGTTATATGTTTATATACATTTAACATACATTAGTATATGTATTTTAACCCCATAGTCCTAATTTACCCATCCTCCCACCTTTCATTTTGGCTAGCCATTAGTTTATTTGATAAGTCTGTGAGTGTCTTTTTCTGTGGAAATATGTTCATTGGTAGCAATCTTAGGATAACATGTATAAATGATGTCCTAGGATATTTGTCATACCCGTTTGACTTACTTAACCTTATATGATTATTTCTAGGCTCAACTGTAGTCCTGAAAACGGCATTGTTCATTTTTTTCCCGAGGCTACTATTCCATTTGGTACGTATCCCACTTCGTCTTTCTCCATTCATCTGTTTATGGACCTTTTTTTTGCTTCCATGTCTTGGCTATTTCAATATTGTTGCAATGCACATTTGCCTGCCTCTCTCTTTCCGAATCTGGTGGTCTTAGGTTATAGGCCCAAAAGGTGCCCTGCCGCATCATATGGTAGCTCAATTTTTACCTTTTCAAGCAGCTCCATTCAGTTTGCGTTAGTGCTGTTGCCACTTTACATCCCACCAGCAGCTAGAAGGTACACAGATCTCTAAAACCCCTTCAGCATTTATAGTTTGTAGACATTTTGCTGATGGTCATGACTGGTGTGAGCTGAAACCTTTTTGGAGGTTGGATACGCATGTGGCTAATAATTCCTTATGCTGAGCTTTAGGCATGTCCTATTTTTTCTTTTCCTTTTTTTTAAAAAGAGTGAGTACAACTTCCCTCCTCTTATTGATTTCTTGAAAAGTTTCTTATGTGTTGAATTTTCTTGCCTATTCCCTACCCCAGGGCATTTTTTGAGTGCCTGTGTCATTTACAACCGTACAGTCCTTGTGACTATATAAGCAACCATTGGCACTGGGTTTAAAGGTGCTGTTTTTGGAGACAGCCACAAGGCGGCAGCATTATTACGTTCTCAAGTCTTGTTACTAGGACAACAGAGTCTTCCTGGAGGTAGTGTTCCGAGCTTTTAAATTAGAGTGCAATGTGCTGGGACAAGCCCCCAGAAGTTTATGTCTCCTTACTTATGTTTGTTTTTTAAATTTAATTTGTATTTTTTATCGGAGTAAATTTGATTAGAGTGTTTTGATTGTCTGGCTGTACAGAATCTGTTCAATGATTCATACATATGTCTGTTCATCTTCGGATCCTGTTACCATGTATGTGATTACAGAATGTATATTTTGAAGGTATTGGTGATTATATAATTCATATCATTTATATGTTATATGTTTATATACATTTAACTTATATTAGTATATGTATGTTAACCCCATAGTCCTAATTTACCCATCCCCCCACCTTTCATTTTGGCTAACCATTAGTTTATTTGATAAGTCTGTGAGTGTCTTTTTCTGTGGAAATATGTTCATTGGTAGCAATCTTAGGATAACATGTATAAATGATATCATAGGATATTTGTCATACCCTTTTGACTTACTTAACCTTATATGATTATTTCTAGGCTCAACTCTAGTCCTGAAAACGGCATTGTTCATTTTTTTCCAGAGGCTACTATTCCATTTGGTACGTATACCATTTCGTCTTTGTCCATTCATCTGTTTATGGACCTTTTTTTTGCTTCCATGTCTTGGCTATTTCAATATTGTTGCAGTGCACATTTGCCTGCCTCTGTCTTTCCGAATCCGGTGGTCTTAGGTTATAGGCCCAAAAGGTGCCCTGCCGCATCATATGGTAGCTCAGTGTTTACCTTTTCAAGCAGCTCGATTCAGTTTGCGTTACTGCTGTTACCACTTTACATCCAAACAGCAGCTAGAAGGTACACAGTTCTCTAAAACCCCTTCAGCATTTATAGTTTGTAGACTTTTTGCTGATGGTCATGACTGGTGTGAGCTGAAACCTTTTTGGAGGTTGGATACGCATGTGGCTAATAATTCCTTATGCTGAGCTTTAGGCATGTCCTTTTTTTCTTTTCCTTTTTTTTAAAGAGTGAGTACAACTTCCGTACTCTTATTGACTTCTTGAAAATTTCTCATGTGTTGAATTTTCTTGCCAATTCCCTACACCAGGGTATTTTTTGAGGGCCTGTGTCTTTTACAGCCCTGCAGTCCTTGTGACTATATAAGCAACCATTGGCACTGGGTTTAAAGCTACTGTTGTGGGAAGCAGCCACAAGGCGGCAGCATTATTACGTTCTCAAGTCTTGTTACTAGGACAACACAGTCTTCCTGGAGGTAGTGTTCCGAGCTTGTAAATTAGAGTGCAATGTGCTGGGACAAGCCCCCAAAAGTTTATGTCTCCTAACTTATGTTTGTTTTTTAAATTTAATTTCTATTTCTTATCGGAGTAAATTTGATTAGAGTGTTTTGATTGTCTGGCTGTACAGAATCTGCTCAATGATTCATACATATGTCTGTTCATCTTCGGATCCTGTTACCATGTATGTGATTACAGAATGTATATTTTGAAGGTATTGGTGAATATATAATTCATATCATTTATATGTTATATGTTTATATACATTTAACATACATTAGTATATGTATGTTAACCCCATAGTCCTAATTTACCCATCCTCCCACCTTTCATTTTGGCTAACCATTAGTTTATATGATAAGTCTGTGAGTGTCTTTTTCTGTGGAAATATGTTCATTGGTAGCAATCTTAGGATAACATGTATAAATGATGTCATAGGATATTTGTCATACCCTTTTGACTTACTTAACCTTATATGATTATTTCTAGGCTCAACTCTAGTCCTGAAAATGGCATTGTTCATTTTTCTCCCGAGGCTACTATTCCATTCTGTCCGTATACCACTTCTTCTTTGTCCATTCATCTGTTTATGGACCTTTTTTTTGCTTCCATATCTTGGCTATTTCAGTATTGTTGCAGTGCATATTTGCCTGCCTCTGTCTTTCCAATTTTGGTGTTCTTAGGTTATAGGCCCAAAAGGTGCCCTGCCGCATCATTTGGTAGCTCAATTTTTACCTTTTCAAGCAGCTCGATTCAGTTTGCGTTAGTGCTGTTTCCACTTTACATCCCACCAGCAGCTAGAAGGTACACAGATCTCTAAAACCCCTTCAGCATTTATAGTTTGTAGACATTTTGCTGATGGTAATGACTGGTGTGAGCTGAAACCTTTTTGAATTTGAATTTGTATGTGGCTAATAATTCCTTATACTAAGCTTTAGGCATGTCCTTTTTTTTCTTTTCCTTTTTTTTTTAAAGAGTGAGTACAACTTCCCTCCTCTTATTGACTTCTTGGAAATTTCTCATGTGTTGAATGTTCTTGCCAATTCCCTACCCCAGGGCATATTTTGAGGGCTTGTGTCATTTACAGCCCTGCAGTCCTTGTGACTATATAAGCAATCATTGGCACTGGGTTTAAAGTGCTGTTGTGGGAAGCAGCCACAAGGCGGCAGCATTATTGCGTTCTCAAGTCTTGTTACTAGGAGAACAGAGTCTTCCTGGAGGTAGTGTTCTGAGCTTGTAAATTAGAGTGCAATATGCTGGGACAAGCCCCCAGAAGTTTATGTCTCCTAACTTATGTTTGCTTTTTAAATTTAATTTCTATTTCTTATCGGAGTAAATTTGATTAGAGTGTTGTCGTTTTCTGGCTGTACAGAATCTGCTCAATGATTCATACATATGTCTGTTCATCTTCGAACCTGTTAGCATGTATGTGATTACAGAATGTATATTTTAAAGGTATTGGTGATTATATTATTTATATATTTCATATGTTATATGTTTATATACATTTAACATACATTAGTATATGTATTTTAACCCCATAGTCCTAATTTACCCATCCTCCCACCTTTCATTTTGGCTAGCAATTAGTTTATTTGATAAGTCTGTGAGTGTCTTTTTCTGTGGAAATATGTTCATTGGTAGCAATCTTAGGATAACATGTATAAATGATGTCCTAGGATATTTGTCATACCCTTTTGACTTACTTAACCTTATATGATTATTTCTAGGCTCAACTGTAGTCCTGAAAACGGCATTGTTCATTTTTTTCCCGAGGCTACTATTCCATTTGGTACGTATCCCACTTCGTCTTTGTCCATTCATCTGTTTATGGACCTTTTTTTGCTTCCATGTCTTGGCTATTTCAGTATTGTTGCAGTGCACATTTGCCTGCCTCTGTCTTTCCGATTCTGGTGGTCTTAGGTTATAGGCCCAAAAGGTGCCCTGCCGCATCGTATGGTAACTCAATTTTTACCTTTTGAAGCAGCTCCATTCAGTTTGCATTAGTGGTATTACTTCTTTACATCCCACCATCAGCTAGAAGGTACACATTCCTCTAAAACCCCTTCAGCATTTATAGTTTGTAGACTTTTTGATGATGGTCATGACTGGTGTTACCTGAAACCTTTTTGAATTTGAATTTGCATGTGGCTAATAATTCCTTATACTGAGCTTTAGGCATGTCATTTTTTTCTTTTCCTTTTGTTTTAAAGAGTGAGTACAACTTCCCTCCTCTTATTGACTTCTTGAAAAGTTTCTCATGTGTTGAATTTTTTTGCCTATTCCCTACCCCAGGGCATTTTTTGAATGCAGGTGTCATTTAGAGCCCTTGAGTCCTTGTGACTAATAAGCAACCTTTGGCACTGGGTTTAAAGCTGCTGTTGTGGGAAACAGCCACAAGGCGGCAGCATTATTACGTTCTCCACTCTTCTTACTAGGGCAACAGAGTCTTCCTGGAGGTAGTTTTCCAAGGTTGTAAATTAGAGTGGAATGTGCTGGGACAAGCCCCCAGAAGTTTATGTCTCCTAACTTATGTTTGCTTTTTAAATTTAATTTCTATTTCTTATCGGAGTAAATTTGATTAGAGTGTTTTGATTGGCTGTACAGAATCTGCTCAATGATTCATACATATATCTGTTCATCTTCGGAACCTGTTATTATGTATGTGATTACAGAATGTATATTTTAAAGGTTTGGTGATTATATATTTTATATAGTTCATATGTTATATGTTTATATACATTTAACATACATTAGTATATGTATGTTAACCCCATAGTCCTAATTTACCCATCCTCCCACCTTTCATTTTGGCTAACCATTAGTTTATTTGATAAGTCTGTGAGTGTCTTTTTTTGTGGAAATATGTTCATTGGTAGCAATCTTAGGATAACATGTATAAATGATATCATAGGATATTTGTCATACCCTTTTGACTAACTTACCCTTATATGACTATTTCTAGTCTCAACTGTAGTTCTGAAAACGGCATTGTTCATTTTTTTCCCGAGGCTACTCTTCCATTCTGTCCATATACCACTTCTTCTTTGTCCATTCACCTGTTTATGGACCATTTTTTGCTTCCATGTCTTGGGTATTTCAGTATTGTTGCAGTGCACATTTGCCTGCCTCTGTATTTCCGATTTTGGTGGTCTTAGGTTATAGGCCCAAAAGGTGCCCTGCCGCATCATATGGTAACTCAATTTTTACCTTTTCAAGCAGCTCCATTCAGTATGCGTTAGTGCTGTTACCACTTTACATCCCACCAGCAGGTAGAATGTACACAATTCTCTAAAACCCCTTTAGCATTTATAGTTTGTAGACTTTTTGCTGATGGTCATGACTGGTGTCACCTGAAACCTTTTTGAATTTGAATTTGCATGTGGCTAATAATTCCTTATACTGAGCTTTAGGCATGTCCTTTTTTTTTCTTTTCCTTTTTTTTTAAAGAGTGAGTACAACTTCCCTCCTCTTATTGACTTCTTGAAAAGTTACTCATGTGTTGAATTTTCTTGCCAATTCCATACCCCAGGGCATTTTTTGAGGGCCTGTGTCTTTTACAGCCCTGCAGTCCTTGTGACTATATAAGCAACCATTGGCACTGGGTTTAAAGCTACTGTTGTGGGAAGCAGCCAAAAGGCGGCAGCATTATTACGTTCTCAAGTCTTGTTACTAGGACAACACAGTCTTCCTGGAGGTAGTGTTCCGAGCTTGTAAATTAGAGTGCAATGTGCTGGGACAAGCCCCCAGAAGTTTATGTCTCCTAACTTATGTTTGTTTTTTAAATTTAATTTCTATTTCTTATCGGAGTAAATTTGATTAGAGTGTTGTGGTTTTCTGGCTGTACAGAATCTGCTCAATGATTCATACATATGTCTGTTCATCTTCGAACCTGTTAGCATGTATGTGATTACAGAATGTATATTTTAAAGGTATTGGTGATTATATTATTTATATATTTCATATGTTATATGTTTATATACATTTAACATACATTAGTATATGTATTTTAACCCCATTGTCCTAATTTACCCATCCTCCCACCTTTCATTTTGGCTAGCCATTAGTTTATTTGATAAGTCTGTGAGTGTCTTTTTCTGTGGAAATATGTTCATTGGTAGCAATCTTAGGATAACATGTATAAATGATGTCATAGGATATTTGTCATACCCTTTTGACTTACTTAACCTTATATGATTATTTCTAGGCTCAACTGTAGTCCTGAAAACGGCATTGTTCATTTTTTTCCCGAGGCTACTATTCCATTTGGTACGTATCCCACTTCGTCTTTGTCCATTCATCTGTTTATGGACCTTTTTTTTTGCTTCCATGTCTTTGCTATTTCAGTATTGTTGCAGTGCACATTTGCCTGCCTCTGTCTTTCCGATTCTGGTGGTCTTAGGTTATAGGCCCAAAAGGTGCCCTGCCGCATCATATGGTAGCTCAATTTTTACGTTTTCAAGCAGCTCGATTCAGTTTGCATTAGTGCTGTTACGACTTTATATCCCACCAGCAGCTAGAAGGTACACACTTCTCTAAAACCCCTTCAGCATTTATAGTTTGTAGACTTTTTGCTGATGGTCATGACTGGTGTGAGCTGAAACCTTTTTGGAGGTTGGATATGCATGTGGCTAATAATTCCTTATGCTGAGCTTTAGGCATGTCCTATTTTTTCTTTTCCTTTTTTTTAAAATGAGTCAGTACAACTTCCCTCCTCTTATTGATTTCTTGAAAAGTTTCTTATGTGTTGAATTTTCTTGCCTATTCCCTACCCCAGGGCATTTTTTGAGTGCCTGTGTCATTTACAACCGTGCAGTCCTTGTGACTATATAAGCAACCATTGGCACTGGGTTTAAAGCTACTGTTGTGGGAAGCAGCCACAAGGCAGCAGCATTATTACGTTCTCAAGTCTTGTTACTAGGACAACACAGTCTTCCTGGAGGTAGTGTTCCGAGCTTTTAAATTAGAGTGCAATGTGCTGGGACAAGCCCCCAGAAGTTTATGTCTCCTAACTTATGTTTGCTTTTTAAATATAATTTCTATTTCTTATCAGAGTCAATTTGCTTAGAGTGTTTTGATTGTCTGGCTGTACAGAATCTGTTCAATGATTCATACATATGTCTGTTCATCTTCGGATCCTGCTACCATGTACGTGATTACAGAATGTATATTTTTGAAGCTATTGGTGATGATATAATGCATATAGTTTATATGTGATATGTTTATATACATTTAACATACATTAGTATATGTATGTTAACCCCATTGTCCTAATTTACCCATCCTCCCACCTTTCATTTTGGCTAACCATTAGTTTATTTGATAAGTCTGTGAGTGTCTTTTTCTGTGGAAATATGTTCATTGGTAGCAATCTTAGGATAACATGTATTAATGATATCATAGGATATTTGTCATACCCTTTTGACTTACTTAACCTTATATGATTATTTCTAGGCTCATCTCTAGTCCTGAAAACGGCATTGTTCATTTTTTTCCAGAGGCTTCTATTCCATTTGGTACGTGTACCATTTCGTCTTTGTCCATTCATCTGTTTATGGACCTTTTTTTTGCTTCCATGTCTTGGCTATTTCAATATTGTTGCAGTGCACATTTGCCTGCCTCTGTCTTTCCGAATCCAGTTGTCTTAGGTTATAGGCCCAAAATGTGCCCTGCCGCATCATATGGTAGCTCAATGTTTACCTTTTCAAGCAGCTCGATTCAGTTTGCGTTACTGCTGTTACCACTTTACATCCCACCAGCAGCTAGAAGGTACACAGTTCTCTAAAACCCCTTCAGCATTTATAGTTTGTAGACTTTTTGCTGATGGTCATGACTGGTGTGAGCTGAAACCTTTTTGGAGGTTGGATACGCATGTGGCTAATAATTCCTTATGCTGAGCTTTAGGCATGTCCTTTTTTTCTTTTCCTTTTTTTTTAAAGAGTGACTACAACTTCCCTCCTCTTATTGACTTCTTGAAAATTTCTCATGTGTTGAATTTTCTTGCCAATTCCATACCCCAGGGCATTTTTTGAGGGCCTGTGTCTTTTACAGCCCTGCAGTCCTTGTGACTATATAAGCAACCATTGGCACTGGGTTTAAAGCTACTGTTGTGGGAAGCAGCCACAAGGCGGCAGCATTATTACGTTCTCAAGTCTTGTTACTAGGACAACACAGTCTTCCTGGAGGTAGTGTTCCGAGCTTGTATATTAGAGTGCAATGTGCTGGGACAAGCCCCCAGAAGTTTATGTCTCCTAACTTATGTTTGTTTTTTAAATTTAATTTCTATTTCTTATCGGAGTAAATTTGATTAGAGTGTTGTGGTTTTCTGGCTGTACAGAATCTGCTCAATGATTCATACATATGTCTGTTCATCTTCGAACCTGTTAGCATGTATGTGATTACAGAATGTATATTTTAAAGGTATTGGTGATTATATAATTTATATATTTCATATGTTATATGTTTATATACATTTAACATACATTAGTATATGTATTTTAACCCCATAGTCCTAATTTACCCATCCTCCCACCTTTCATTTTGGCTAGCCATTAGTTTATTTGATAAGTCTGTGAGTGTCTTTTTCTGTGGAAATATGTTCATTGGTAGCAATCTTAGGATAACATGTATAAATGATGTCCTAGGATATTTGTCATACCCGTTTGACTTACTTAACCTTATATGATTATTTCTAGGCTCAACTGTAGTCCTGAAAACGGCATTGTTCATTTTTTTCCCGAGGCTACTATTCCATTTGGTACGTATCCCACTTCGTCTTTGTCCATTCATCTGTTTATGGACCTTTTTTTTTGCTTCCATGTCTTTGCTATTTCAGTATTGTTGCAGTGCACATTTGCCTGCCTCTGTCTTTCCGATTCTGGTGGTCTTAGGTTATAGGCCCAAAAGGTGCCCTGCCGCATCATATGGTAGCTCAATTTTTACGTTTTCAAGCAGCTCGATTCAGTTTGCATTAGTGCTGTTACGACTTTATATCCCACCAGCAGCTAGAAGGTACACACTTCTCTAAAACCCCTTCAGCATTTATAGTTTGTAGACTTTTTGCTGATGGTCATGACTGGTGTGAGCTGAAACCTTTTTGGAGGTTGGATACGCATGTGGCTAATAATTCCTTATGCTGAGCTTTAGGCATGTCCTATTTTTTCTTTTCCTTTTTTTTAAAATGAGTGAGTACAACTTCCCTCCTCTTATTGATTTCTTGAAAAGTTTCTTATGTGTTGAATTTTCTTGCCTATTCCCTACCCCAGGGCATTTTTTGAGTGCCTGTGTCATTTACAACCGTGCAGTCCTTGTGACTATATAAGCAACCATTGGCACTGGGTTTAAAGGTGCTGTTTTTGGAGACAGCCACAAGGCGGCAGCATTATTACGTTCTCAAGTCTTGTTACTAGGACAACAGAGTCTTCCTGGAGGTATTGTTCCGAGCTTTTAAATTAGAGTGCAATGTGCTGGGACAAGCCCCCAGAAGTTTATGTCTCCTAACTTATGTTTGCTTTTTAAATATAATTTCTATTTCTTATCAGAGTCAATTTGCTTAGAGTGTTTTGATTGTCTGGCTGTACAGAATCTGTTCAATGATTCATACATATGTCTGTTCATCTTCGGATCCTGCTACCATGTACGTGATTACAGAATGTATATTTTTGAAGCTATTGGTGATGATATAATGCATATAGTTTATATGTGATATGTTTATATACATTTAACATACATTAGTATATGTATGTTAACCCCATTGTCCTAATTTACCCATCCTCCCACCTTTCATTTTGGCTAACCATTAGTTTATTTGATAAGTCTGTGAGTGTCTTTTTCTGTGGAAATATGTTCATTGGTAGCAATCTTAGGATAACATGTATTAATGATATCATAGGATATTTGTCATACCCTTTTGACTTACTTAACCTTATATGATTATTTCTAGGCTCATCTCTAGTCCTGAAAACGGCATTGTTCATTTTTTTCCAGAGGCTTCTATTCCATTTGGTACGTGTACCATTTCGTCTTTGTCCATTCATCTGTTTATGGACCTTTTTTTTGCTTCCATGTCTTGGCTATTTCAATATTGTTGCAGTGCACATTTGCCTGCCTCTGTCTTTCCGAATCCAGTTGTCTTAGGTTATAGGCCCAAAATGTGCCCTGCCGCATCATATGGTAGCTCAATGTTTACCTTTTCAAGCAGCTCGATTCAGTTTGCGTTACTGCTGTTACCACTTTACATCCCACCAGCAGCTAGAAGGTACACAGTTCTCTAAAACCCCTTCAGCATTTATAGTTTGTAGACTTTTTGCTGATGGTCATGACTGGTGTGAGCTGAAACCTTTTTGGAGGTTGGATACGCATGTGGCTAATAATTCCTTATGCTGAGCTTTAGGCATGTCCTTTTTTTCTTTTCCTTTTTTTTTAAAGAATGACTACAACTTCCCTCCTCTTATTGACTTCTTGAAAATTTCTCATGTGTTGAATTTTCTTGCCAATTCCATACCCCAGGGCATTTTTTGAGGGCCTGTGTCTTTTACAGCCCTGCAGTCCTTGTGACTATATAAGCAACCATTGGCACTGGGTTTAAAGCTACTGTTGTGGGAAGCAGCCACAAGGCGGCAGCATTATTACGTTCTCAAGTCTTGTTACTAGGACAACACAGTCTTCCTGGAGGTAGTGTTCCGAGCTTGTAAATTAGAGTGCAATGTGCTGGGACAAGCCCCCAGAAGTTTATGTCTCCTTACTTATGTTTGTTTTTTAAATTTAATTTGTATTTTTTATCGGAGTAAATTTGATTAGAGTGTTTTGATTGTCTGGCTGTACAGAATCTGTTCAATGATTCATACATATGTCTGTTCATCTTCGGATCCTGTTACCATGTATGTGATCACAGAATATATATTTTGAAGGTATTGGTGATTATATAATTCATATCGTTTATATGTTATATGTTTATATACATTTAACTTACATTAGTATATGTATGTTAACCCCATAGTCCTAACTTACCCATCCCCCCACCTTTCATTTTGGCTAACCATTAGTTTATTTGATAAGTCTGTGAGTGTCTTTTTCTGTGGAAATATGTTCATTGGTAGCAATCTTAAGAAAACTTGTATAAATGATATCATAGGATATTTGTCATACCCTTTTGACTTACTTAACCTTATATGATTTTTTCTAGGCTCAACTGTAGTCTTGAAAACAGCATTGTTCATTTTTCTCCCGAGGCTACTATTCCATTCTGTCCGTATACCACTTCTTCTTTGTCCATTCATCTGTTTATGGACCTTTTTTTTGCTTCCATATCTTGGCTATTTCAGTATTGTTGCAGTGCATATTTGCCTGCCTCTGTCTTTCCAATTTTGGTGGTCTTAGGTTATAGGCCCAAAAGGTGCCCTGCCCCATCATTTGGTAGCTCAATTTTTACCTTTTCAAGCAGCTCGATTCATTTTGCGTTAGTGCTGTTTCCACTTTACATCCCACCAGCAGCTAGAAGGTACACAATGCTCTAAAACCCCTTCAGCATTTATAGTTTGTAGACTTTTTGCTGATGGTCATGACTGGTGTCACCTGAAACCTTTTTGAATTTGAATTTGCATGTGGCTAATAATTCCTTATACTGAGCTTTAGGCATGTCCTTTTTTATTCTTTTCCTTTTTTTTTTAAAGAGTGAGTACAACTTCCCTCCTCTTATTGACTTCTTGAAAATTTACTCATGTGTTGAATTTTTTTGCCTATTCCCTACTCCAGGGCATTCTTTGAGGGCCGGTGTCATTTAGAGCCCTGCAGTCCTTGTGACTATTAAGCAACCTTTGGCACTGGGTTTAAAGCTGCTGTTGTGGGAAACAGCCACAAGGTGGCAGCATTATTACGTTCTCAACTCTTGTTACTAGGGCAACAGAGTCTTCCTGGAGGTAGTTTTCCAAGGTTGTAAATTAGAGTGGAATGTGCTGGGACAAGCCCCCAGAAGTTTATGTCTCCTAACTTATGTTTGCTTTTTAAATTTAATTTCTATTTCTTATCAGAGTCAGTTTGCTTAGAGTGTTTTGATTGTCTGGCTGTACAGAATCTGCTCAATGATTCATACATATGTCTGTTCATCTTCGGATCCTGCTACCATGTACGTGATTACAGAATGTATATTTTTGAAGCTATTGGTGATGATATAATGCATATAGTTTATATGTGATATGTTTATATACATTTAACATACATTAGTATATGTATGTTAACCCCATTGTCCTAATTTACCCATCCTCCCACCTTTCATTTTGGCTAACCATTAGTTTATTTGATAAGTCTATGAGTGTCTTTTTCTGTGGAAATATGTTCATTGGTAGCAATCTTAGGATAACATGTATTAATGATATCATAGGATATTTGTCATACCCTTTTGACTTACTTAACCTTATATGATTATTTCTAGGCTCAACTCTAGTCCTGAAAACGGCATTGTTCATTTTTTTCCAGAGGCTTCTATTCCATTTGGTACGTGTACCATTTCGTCTTTGTCCATTCATCTGTTTATGGACCTTTTTTTTGCTTCCATGTCTTGGCTATTTCAATATTGTTGCAGTGCACATTTGCCTGCCTCTGTCTTTCCGAATCCAGTTGTCTTAGGTTATAGGCCCAAAATGTGCCCTGCCGCATCATATGGTAGCTCAATGTTTACCTTTTCAAGCAGCTCGATTCAGTTTGCGTTACTGCTGTTACCACTTTACATCCCACCAGCAGCTAGAAGGTACACAGTTCTCTAAAACCCCTTCAGCATTTATAGTTTGTAGACTTTTTGCTGATGGTCATGACTGGTGTGAGCTGAAACCTTTTTGGAGGTTGGATACGCATGTGGCTAATAATTCCTTATGCTGAGCTTTAGGCATGTCCTTTTTTTCTTTTCCTTTTTTTTTAAAGAGTGACTACAACTTCCCTCCTCTTATTGACTTCTTGAAAATTTCTCATGTGTTGAATTTTCTTGCCAATTCCATACCCCAGGGCATTTTTTGAGGGCCTGTGTCTTTTACAGCCCTGCAGTCCTTGTGACTATATAAGCAACCATTGGCACTGGGTTTAAAGCTACTGTTGTGGGAAGCAGCCACAAGGCGGCAGCATTATTACGTTCTCAAGTCTTGTTACTAGGACAACACAGTCTTCCTGGAGGTAGTGTTCCGAGCTTGTAAATTAGAGTGCAATGTGCTGGGACAAGCCCCCAGAAGTTTATGTCTCCTAACTTATGTTTGTTTTTTAAATTTAATTTCTATTTCTTATCGGAGTAAATTTGATTAGAGTGTTGTGGTTTTCTGGCTGTACAGAATCTGCTCAATCATTCATACATATGTCTGTTCATCTTCGAACCTGTTAGCATGTATGTGATTACAGAATGTATATTTTAAAGGTATTGGTGATTATATAATTTATATATTTCATATGTTATATGTTTATATACATTTAACATACATTAGTATATGTATTTTAACCCCATAGTCCTAATTTACCCATCCTCCCACCTTTCATTTTGGCTAGCCATTAGTTTATTTGATAAGTCTGTGAGTGTCTTTTTCTGTGGAAATATGTTCATTGGTAGCAATCTTAGGATAACATGTATAAATGATGTCATAGGATATTTGTCATACCCGTTTGACTTACTTAACCTTATATGATTATTTCTAGGCTCAACTGTAGTCCTGAAAACGGCATTGTTCATTTTTTTCCCGAGGCTACTATTCCATTTGGTACGTATCCCACTTCGTCTTTCTCCATTCATCTGTTTATGGACCTTTTTTTTGCTTCCATGTCTTGGCTATTTCAATATTGTTGCAATGCACATTTGCCTGCCTCTCTCTTTCCGAATCTGGTGGTCTTAGGTTATAGGCCCAAAAGGTGCCCTGCCGCATCATATGGTAGCTCAATTTTTACCTTTTCAAGCAGCTCCATTCAGTTTGCGTTAGTGCTGTTGCCACTTTACATCCCACCAGCAGCTAGAAGGTACACAGATCTCTAAAACCCCTTCAGCATTTATAGTTTGTAGACATTTTGCTGATGGTCATGACTGGTGTGAGCTGAAACCTTTTTGGAGGTTGGATACGCATGTGGCTAATAATTCCTTATGCTGAGCTTTAGGCATGTCCTATTTTTTCTTTTCCTTTTTTTTAAAAAGAGTGAGTACAACTTCCCTCCTCTTATTGATTTCTTGAAAAGTTTCTTATGTGTTGAATTTTCTTGCCTATTCCCTACCCCAGGGCATTTTTTGAGTGCCTGTGTCATTTACAACCGTACAGTCCTTGTGACTATATAAGCAACCATTGGCACTGGGTTTAAAGGTGCTGTTTTTGGAGACAGCCACAAGGCGGCAGCATTATTACGTTCTCAAGTCTTGTTACTAGGACAACAGAGTCTTCCTGGAGGTAGTGTTCCGAGCTTTTAAATTAGAGTGCAATGTGCTGGGACAAGCCCCCAGAAGTTTATGTCTCCTTACTTATGTTTGTTTTTTAAATTTAATTTGTATTTTTTATCGGAGTAAATTTGATTAGAGTGTTTTGATTGTCTGGCTGTACAGAATCTGTTCAATGATTCATACATATGTCTGTTCATCTTCGGATCCTGTTACCATGTATGTGATTACAGAATGTATATTTTGAAGGTATTGGTGATTATGTAATTCATATCATTTATATGTTATATGTTTATATACATTTAACTTATATTAGTATATGTATGTTAACCCCATAGTCCTAATTTACCCATCCCCCCACCTTTCATTTTGGCTAACCATTAGTTTATTTGATAAGTCTGTGAGTGTCTTTTTCTGTGGAAATATGTTCATTGGTAGCAATCTTAGGATAACATGTATAAATGATATCATAGGATATTTGTCATACCCTTTTGACTTACTTAACCTTATATGATTATTTCTAGGCTCAACTCTAGTCCTGAAAACGGCATTGTTCATTTTTTTCCAGAGGCTACTATTCCATTTGGTACGTATACCATTTCGTCTTTGTCCATTCATCTGTTTATGGACCTTTTTTTTGCTTCCATGTCTTGGCTATTTCAATATTGTTGCAGTGCACATTTGCCTGCCTCTGTCTTTCCGAATCCGGTGGTCTTAGGTTATAGGCCCAAAAGGTGCCCTGCCGCATCATATGGTAGCTCAGTGTTTACCTTTTCAAGCAGCTCGATTCAGTTTGCGTTACTGCTGTTACCACTTTACATCCAAACAGCAGCTAGAAGGTACACAGTTCTCTAAAACCCCTTCAGCATTTATAGTTTGTAGACTTTTTGCTGATGGTCATGACTGGTGTGAGCTGAAACCTTTTTGGAGGTTGGATACGCATGTGGCTAATAATTCCTTATGCTGAGCTTTAGGCATGTCCTTTTTTTCTTTTCCTTTTTTTTAAAGAGTGAGTACAACTTCCGTACTCTTATTGACTTCTTGAAAATTTCTCATGTGTTGAATTTTCTTGCCAATTCCCTACACCAGGGTATTTTTTGAGGGCCTGTGTCTTTTACAGCCCTGCAGTCCTTGTGACTATATAAGCAACCATTGGCACTGGGTTTAAAGCTACTGTTGTGGGAAGCAGCCACAAGGCGGCAGCATTATTACGTTCTCAAGTCTTGTTACTAGGACAACACAGTCTTCCTGGAGGTAGTGTTCCGAGCTTGTAAATTAGAGTGCAATGTGCTGGGACAAGCCCCCAGAAGTTTATGTCTCCTAACTTATGTTTGCTTTTTAAATATAATTTCTATTTCTTATCAGAGTCAATTTGCTTAGAGTGTTTTGATTGTCTGGCTGTACAGAATCTGTTCAATGATTCATACATATGTCTGTTCATCTTCGGATCCTGCTACCATGTACGTGATTACAGAATGTATATTTTTGAAGCTATTGGTGATGATATAATGCATATAGTTTATATGTGATATGTTTATATACATTTAACATACATTAGTATATGTATGTTAACCCCATTGTCCTAATTTACCCATCCTCCCACCTTTCATTTTGGCTAACCATTAGTTTATTTGATAAGTCTGTGAGTGTCTTTTTCTGTGGAAATATGTTCATTGGTAGCAATCTTAGGATAACATGTATTAATGATATCATAGGATATTTGTCATACCCTTTTGACTTACTTAACCTTATATGATTATTTCTAGGCTCATCTCTAGTCCTGAAAACGGCATTGTTCATTTTTTTCCAGAGGCTTCTATTCCATTTGGTACGTGTACCATTTCGTCTTTGTCCATTCATCTGTTTATGGACCTTTTTTTTGCTTCCATGTCTTGGCTATTTCAATATTGTTGCAGTGCACATTTGCCTGCCTCTGTCTTTCCGAATCCAGTTGTCTTAGGTTATAGGCCCAAAATGTGCCCTGCCGCATCATATGGTAGCTCAATGTTTACCTTTTCAAGCAGCTCGATTCAGTTTGCGTTACTGCTGTTACCACTTTACATCCCACCAGCAGCTAGAAGGTACACAGTTCTCTAAAACCCCTTCAGCATTTATAGTTTGTAGACTTTTTGCTGATGGTCATGACTGGTGTGAGCTGAAACCTTTTTGGAGGTTGGATACGCATGTGGCTAATAATTCCTTATGCTGAGCTTTAGGCATGTCCTTTTTTTCTTTTCCTTTTTTTTTAAAGAATGACTACAACTTCCCTCCTCTTATTGACTTCTTGAAAATTTCTCATGTGTTGAATTTTCTTGCCAATTCCATACCCCAGGGCATTTTTTGAGGGCCTGTGTCTTTTACAGCCCTGCAGTCCTTGTGACTATATAAGCAACCATTGGCACTGGGTTTAAAGCTACTGTTGTGGGAAGCAGCCACAAGGCGGCAGCATTATTACGTTCTCAAGTCTTGTTACTAGGACAACACAGTCTTCCTGGAGGTAGTGTTCCGAGCTTGTAAATTAGAGTGCAATGTGCTGGGACAAGCCCCCAGAAGTTTATGTCTCCTTACTTATGTTTGTTTTTTAAATTTAATTTGTATTTTTTATCGGAGTAAATTTGATTAGAGTGTTTTGATTGTCTGGCTGTACAGAATCTGTTCAATGATTCATACATATGTCTGTTCATCTTCGGATCCTGTTACCATGTATGTGATCACAGAATATATATTTTGAAGGTATTGGTGATTATATAATTCATATCGTTTATATGTTATATGTTTATATACATTTAACTTACATTAGTATATGTATGTTAACCCCATAGTCCTAACTTACCCATCCCCCCACCTTTCATTTTGGCTAACCATTAGTTTATTTGATAAGTCTGTGAGTGTCTTTTTCTGTGGAAATATGTTCATTGGTAGCAATCTTAAGAAAACTTGTATAAATGATATCATAGGATATTTGTCATACCCTTTTGACTTACTTAACCTTATATGATTTTTTCTAGGCTCAACTGTAGTCTTGAAAACAGCATTGTTCATTTTTCTCCCGAGGCTACTATTCCATTCTGTCCGTATACCACTTCTTCTTTGTCCATTCATCTGTTTATGGACCTTTTTTTTGCTTCCATATCTTGGCTATTTCAGTATTGTTGCAGTGCATATTTGCCTGCCTCTGTCTTTCCAATTTTGGTGGTCTTAGGTTATAGGCCCAAAAGGTGCCCTGCCCCATCATTTGGTAGCTCAATTTTTACCTTTTCAAGCAGCTCGATTCATTTTGCGTTAGTGCTGTTTCCACTTTACATCCCACCAGCAGCTAGAAGGTACACAATGCTCTAAAACCCCTTCAGCATTTATAGTTTGTAGACTTTTTGCTGATGGTCATGACTGGTGTCACCTGAAACCTTTTTGAATTTGAATTTGCATGTGGCTAATAATTCCTTATACTGAGCTTTAGGCATGTCCTTTTTTATTCTTTTCCTTTTTTTTTTAAAGAGTGAGTACAACTTCCCTCCTCTTATTGACTTCTTGAAAATTTACTCATGTGTTGAATTTTTTTGCCTATTCCCTACTCCAGGGCATTCTTTGAGGGCCGGTGTCATTTAGAGCCCTGCAGTCCTTGTGACTATTAAGCAACCTTTGGCACTGGGTTTAAAGCTGCTGTTGTGGGAAACAGCCACAAGGTGGCAGCATTATTACGTTCTCAACTCTTGTTACTAGGGCAACAGAGTCTTCCTGGAGGTAGTTTTCCAAGGTTGTAAATTAGAGTGGAATGTGCTGGGACAAGCCCCCAGAAGTTTATGTCTCCTAACTTATGTTTGCTTTTTAAATTTAATTTCTATTTCTTATCAGAGTCAGTTTGCTTAGAGTGTTTTGATTGTCTGGCTGTACAGAATCTGCTCAATGATTCATACATATGTCTGTTCATCTTCGGATCCTGCTACCATGTACGTGATTACAGAATGTATATTTTTGAAGCTATTGGTGATGATATAATGCATATAGTTTATATGTGATATGTTTATATACATTTAACATACATTAGTATATGTATGTTAACCCCATTGTCCTAATTTACCCATCCTCCCACCTTTCATTTTGGCTAACCATTAGTTTATTTGATAAGTCTATGAGTGTCTTTTTCTGTGGAAATATGTTCATTGGTAGCAATCTTAGGATAACATGTATTAATGATATCATAGGATATTTGTCATACCCTTTTGACTTACTTAACCTTATATGATTATTTCTAGGCTCAACTCTAGTCCTGAAAACGGCATTGTTCATTTTTTTCCAGAGGCTTCTATTCCATTTGGTACGTGTACCATTTCGTCTTTGTCCATTCATCTGTTTATGGACCTTTTTTTTGCTTCCATGTCTTGGCTATTTCAATATTGTTGCAGTGCACATTTGCCTGCCTCTGTCTTTCCGAATCCAGTTGTCTTAGGTTATAGGCCCAAAATGTGCCCTGCCGCATCATATGGTAGCTCAATGTTTACCTTTTCAAGCAGCTCGATTCAGTTTGCGTTACTGCTGTTACCACTTTACATCCCACCAGCAGCTAGAAGGTACACAGTTCTCTAAAACCCCTTCAGCATTTATAGTTTGTAGACTTTTTGCTGATGGTCATGACTGGTGTGAGCTGAAACCTTTTTGGAGGTTGGATACGCATGTGGCTAATAATTCCTTATGCTGAGCTTTAGGCATGTCCTTTTTTTCTTTTCCTTTTTTTTTAAAGAGTGACTACAACTTCCCTCCTCTTATTGACTTCTTGAAAATTTCTCATGTGTTGAATTTTCTTGCCAATTCCATACCCCAGGGCATTTTTTGAGGGCCTGTGTCTTTTACAGCCCTGCAGTCCTTGTGACTATATAAGCAACCATTGGCACTGGGTTTAAAGCTACTGTTGTGGGAAGCAGCCACAAGGCGGCAGCATTATTACGTTCTCAAGTCTTGTTACTAGGACAACACAGTCTTCCTGGAGGTAGTGTTCCGAGCTTGTAAATTAGAGTGCAATGTGCTGGGACAAGCCCCCAGAAGTTTATGTCTCCTAACTTATGTTTGTTTTTTAAATTTAATTTCTATTTCTTATCGGAGTAAATTTGATTAGAGTGTTGTGGTTTTCTGGCTGTACAGAATCTGCTCAATCATTCATACATATGTCTGTTCATCTTCGAACCTGTTAGCATGTATGTGATTACAGAATGTATATTTTAAAGGTATTGGTGATTATATAATTTATATATTTCATATGTTATATGTTTATATACATTTAACATACATTAGTATATGTATTTTAACCCCATAGTCCTAATTTACCCATCCTCCCACCTTTCATTTTGGCTAGCCATTAGTTTATTTGATAAGTCTGTGAGTGTCTTTTTCTGTGGAAATATGTTCATTGGTAGCAATCTTAGGATAACATGTATAAATGATGTCATAGGATATTTGTCATACCCGTTTGACTTACTTAACCTTATATGATTATTTCTAGGCTCAACTGTAGTCCTGAAAACGGCATTGTTCATTTTTTTCCCGAGGCTACTATTCCATTTGGTACGTATCCCACTTCGTCTTTCTCCATTCATCTGTTTATGGACCTTTTTTTTGCTTCCATGTCTTGGCTATTTCAATATTGTTGCAATGCACATTTGCCTGCCTCTCTCTTTCCGAATCTGGTGGTCTTAGGTTATAGGCCCAAAAGGTGCCCTGCCGCATCATATGGTAGCTCAATTTTTACCTTTTCAAGCAGCTCCATTCAGTTTGCGTTAGTGCTGTTGCCACTTTACATCCCACCAGCAGCTAGAAGGTACACAGATCTCTAAAACCCCTTCAGCATTTATAGTTTGTAGACATTTTGCTGATGGTCATGACTGGTGTGAGCTGAAACCTTTTTGGAGGTTGGATACGCATGTGGCTAATAATTCCTTATGCTGAGCTTTAGGCATGTCCTATTTTTTCTTTTCCTTTTTTTTAAAAAGAGTGAGTACAACTTCCCTCCTCTTATTGATTTCTTGAAAAGTTTCTTATGTGTTGAATTTTCTTGCCTATTCCCTACCCCAGGGCATTTTTTGAGTGCCTGTGTCATTTACAACCGTACAGTCCTTGTGACTATATAAGCAACCATTGGCACTGGGTTTAAAGGTGCTGTTTTTGGAGACAGCCACAAGGCGGCAGCATTATTACGTTCTCAAGTCTTGTTACTAGGACAACAGAGTCTTCCTGGAGGTAGTGTTCCGAGCTTTTAAATTAGAGTGCAATGTGCTGGGACAAGCCCCCAGAAGTTTATGTCTCCTTACTTATGTTTGTTTTTTAAATTTAATTTGTATTTTTTATCGGAGTAAATTTGATTAGAGTGTTTTGATTGTCTGGCTGTACAGAATCTGTTCAATGATTCATACATATGTCTGTTCATCTTCGGATCCTGTTACCATGTATGTGATTACAGAATGTATATTTTGAAGGTATTGGTGATTATGTAATTCATATCATTTATATGTTATATGTTTATATACATTTAACTTATATTAGTATATGTATGTTAACCCCATAGTCCTAATTTACCCATCCCCCCACCTTTCATTTTGGCTAACCATTAGTTTATTTGATAAGTCTGTGAGTGTCTTTTTCTGTGGAAATATGTTCATTGGTAGCAATCTTAGGATAACATGTATAAATGATATCATAGGATATTTGTCATACCCTTTTGACTTACTTAACCTTATATGATTATTTCTAGGCTCAACTCTAGTCCTGAAAACGGCATTGTTCATTTTTTTCCAGAGGCTACTATTCCATTTGGTACGTATACCATTTCGTCTTTGTCCATTCATCTGTTTATGGACCTTTTTTTTGCTTCCATGTCTTGGCTATTTCAATATTGTTGCAGTGCACATTTGCCTGCCTCTGTCTTTCCGAATCCGGTGGTCTTAGGTTATAGGCCCAAAAGGTGCCCTGCCGCATCATATGGTAGCTCAGTGTTTACCTTTTCAAGCAGCTCGATTCAGTTTGCGTTACTGCTGTTACCACTTTACATCCAAACAGCAGCTAGAAGGTACACAGTTCTCTAAAACCCCTTCAGCATTTATAGTTTGTAGACTTTTTGCTGATGGTCATGACTGGTGTGAGCTGAAACCTTTTTGGAGGTTGGATACGCATGTGGCTAATAATTCCTTATGCTGAGCTTTAGGCATGTCCTTTTTTTCTTTTCCTTTTTTTTAAAGAGTGAGTACAACTTCCGTACTCTTATTGACTTCTTGAAAATTTCTCATGTGTTGAATTTTCTTGCCAATTCCCTACACCAGGGTATTTTTTGAGGGCCTGTGTCTTTTACAGCCCTGCAGTCCTTGTGACTATATAAGCAACCATTGGCACTGGGTTTAAAGCTACTGTTGTGGGAAGCAGCCACAAGGCGGCAGCATTATTACGTTCTCAAGTCTTGTTACTAGGACAACACAGTCTTCCTGGAGGTAGTGTTCCGAGCTTGTAAATTAGAGTGCAATGTGCTGGGACAAGCCCCCAAAAGTTTATGTCTCCTAACTTATGTTTGTTTTTTAAATTTAATTTCTATTTCTTATCGGAGTAAATTTGATTAGAGTGTTTTGATTGTCTGGCTGTACAGAATCTGCTCAATGATTCATACATATGTCTGTTCATCTTCGGATCCTGTTACCATGTATGTGATTACAGAATGTATATTTTGAAGGTATTGGTGAATATATAATTCATATCATTTATATGTTATATGTTTATATACATTTAACATACATTAGTATATGTATGTTAACCCCATAGTCCTAATTTACCCATCCTCCCACCTTTCATTTTGGCTAACCATTAGTTTATATGATAAGTCTGTGAGTGTCTTTTTCTGTGGAAATATGTTCATTGGTAGCAATCTTAGGATAACATGTATAAATGATGTCATAGGATATTTGTCATACCCTTTTGACTTACTTAACCTTATATGATTATTTCTAGGCTCAACTCTAGTCCTGAAAATGGCATTGTTCATTTTTCTCCCGAGGCTACTATTCCATTCTGTCCGTATACCACTTCTTCTTTGTCCATTCATCTGTTTATGGACCTTTTTTTTGCTTCCATATCTTGGCTATTTCAGTATTGTTGCAGTGCATATTTGCCTGCCTCTGTCTTTCCAATTTTGGTGTTCTTAGGTTATAGGCCCAAAAGGTGCCCTGCCGCATCATTTGGTAGCTCAATTTTTACCTTTTCAAGCAGCTCGATTCAGTTTGCGTTAGTGCTGTTTCCACTTTACATCCCACCAGCAGCTAGAAGGTACACAGATCTCTAAAACCCCTTCAGCATTTATAGTTTGTAGACATTTTGCTGATGGTAATGACTGGTGTGAGCTGAAACCTTTTTGAATTTGAATTTGTATGTGGCTAATAATTCCTTATACTAAGCTTTAGGCATGTCCTTTTTTTTCTTTTCCTTTTTTTTTTAAAGAGTGAGTACAACTTCCCTCCTCTTATTGACTTCTTGGAAATTTCTCATGTGTTGAATGTTCTTGCCAATTCCCTACCCCAGGGCATATTTTGAGGGCTTGTGTCATTTACAGCCCTGCAGTCCTTGTGACTATATAAGCAATCATTGGCACTGGGTTTAAAGTGCTGTTGTGGGAAGCAGCCACAAGGCGGCAGCATTATTGCGTTCTCAAGTCTTGTTACTAGGAGAACAGAGTCTTCCTGGAGGTAGTGTTCTGAGCTTGTAAATTAGAGTGCAATATGCTGGGACAAGCCCCCAGAAGTTTATGTCTCCTAACTTATGTTTGCTTTTTAAATTTAATTTCTATTTCTTATCGGAGTAAATTTGATTAGAGTGTTGTGGTTTTCTGGCTGTACAGAATCTGCTCAATGATTCATACATATGTCTGTTCATCTTCGAACCTGTTAGCATGTATGTGATTACAGAATGTATATTTTAAAGGTATTGGTGATTATATAATTTATATATTTCATATGTTATATGTTTATATACATTTAACATACATTAGTATATGTATTTTAACCCCATAGTCCTAATTTACCCATCCTCCCACCTTTCATTTTGGCTAGCAATTAGTTTATTTGATAAGTCTGTGAGTGTCTTTTTCTGTGGAAATATGTTCATTGGTAGCAATCTTAGGATAACATGTATAAATGATGTCCTAGGATATTTGTCATACCCTTTTGACTTACTTAACCTTATATGATTATTTCTAGGCTCAACTGTAGTCCTGAAAACGGCATTGTTCATTTTTTTCCCGAGGCTACTATTCCATTTGGTACGTATCCCACTTCGTCTTTGTCCATTCATCTGTTTATGGACCTTTTTTTGCTTCCATGTCTTGGCTATTTCAGTATTGTTGCAGTGCACATTTGCCTGCCTCTGTCTTTCCGATTCTGGTGGTCTTAGGTTATAGGCCCAAAAGGTGCCCTGCCGCATCGTATGGTAACTCAATTTTTACCTTTTGAAGCAGCTCCATTCAGTTTGCATTAGTGGTATTACTTCTTTACATCCCACCAGCAGCTAGAAGGTACACATTCCTCTAAAACCCCTTCAGCATTTATAGTTTGTAGACTTTTTGATGATGGTCATGACTGGTGTTACCTGAAACCTTTTTGAATTTGAATTTGCATGTGGCTAATAATTCCTTATACTGAGCTTTAGGCATGTCATTTTTTTCTTTTCCTTTTGTTTTAAAGAGTGAGTACAACTTCCCTCCTCTTATTGACTTCTTGAAAAGTTTCTCATGTGTTGAATTTTTTTGCCTATTCCCTACCCCAGGGCATTTTTTGAATGCAGGTGTCATTTAGAGCCCTTGAGTCCTTGTGACTAATAAGCAACCTTTGGCACTGGGTTTAAAGCTGCTGTTGTGGGAAACAGCCACAAGGCGGCAGCATTATTACGTTCTCCACTCTTCTTACTAGGGCAACAGAGTCTTCCTGGAGGTAGTTTTCCAAGGTTGTAAATTAGAGTGGAATGTGCTGGGACAAGCCCCCAGAAGTTTATGTCTCCTAACTTATGTTTGCTTTTTAAATTTAATTTCTATTTCTTATCGGAGTAAATTTGATTAGAGTGTTTTGATTGGCTGTACAGAATCTGCTCAATGATTCATACATATATCTGTTCATCTTCGGAACCTGTTATCATGTATGTGATTACAGAATGTATATTTTAAAGGTTTGGTGATTATATATTTTATATAGTTCATATGTTATATGTTTATATACATTTAACATACATTAGTATATGTATGTTAACCCCATAGTCCTAATTTACCCATCCTCCCACCTTTCATTTTGGCTAACCATTAGTTTATTTGATAAGTCTGTGAGTGTCTTTTTTTGTGGAAATATGTTCATTGGTAGCAATCTTAGGATAACATGTATAAATGATATCATAGGATATTTGTCATACCCTTTTGACTAACTTACCCTTATATGACTATTTCTAGTCTCAACTGTAGTTCTGAAAACGGCATTGTTCATTTTTTTCCCGAGGCTACTCTTCCATTCTGTCCATATACCACTTCTTCTTTGTCCATTCACCTGTTTATGGACCATTTTTTGCTTCCATGTCTTGGGTATTTCAGTATTGTTGCAGTGCACATTTGCCTGCCTCTGTATTTCCGATTTTGGTGGTCTTAGGTTATAGGCCCAAAAGGTGCCCTGCCGCATCATATGGTAACTCAATTTTTACCTTTTCAAGCAGCTCCATTCAGTATGCGTTAGTGCTGTTACCACTTTACATCCCACCAGCAGGTAGAATGTACACAATTCTCTAAAACCCCTTCAGCATTTATAGTTTGTAGACTTTTTGCTGATGGTCATGACTGGTGTCACCTGAAACCTTTTTGAATTTGAATTTGCATGTGGCTAATAATTCCTTATACTGAGCTTTAGGCATGTCCTTTTTTTTTCTTTTCCTTTTTTTTTAAAGAGTGAGTACAACTTCCCTCCTCTTATTGACTTCTTGAAAAGTTACTCATGTGTTGAATTTTCTTGCCAATTCCATACCCCAGGGCATTTTTTGAGGGCCTGTGTCTTTTACAGCCCTGCAGTCCTTGTGACTATATAAGCAACCATTGGCACTGGGTTTAAAGCTACTGTTGTGGGAAGCAGCCAAAAGGCGGCAGCATTATTACGTTCTCAAGTCTTGTTACTAGGACAACACAGTCTTCCTGGAGGTAGTGTTCCGAGCTTGTAAATTAGAGTGCAATGTGCTGGGACAAGCCCCCAGAAGTTTATGTCTCCTAACTTATGTTTGCTTTTTAAATATAATTTCTATTTCTTATCAGAGTCAATTTGCTTAGAGTGTTTTGATTGTCTGGCTGTACAGAATCTGTTCAATGATTCATACATATGTCTGTTCATCTTCGGATCCTGCTACCATGTACGTGATTACAGAATGTATATTTTTGAAGCTATTGGTGATGATATAATGCATATAGTTTATATGTGATATGTTTATATACATTTAACATACATTAGTATATGTATGTTAACCCCATTGTCCTAATTTACCCATCCTCCCACCTTTCATTTTGGCTAACCATTAGTTTATTTGATAAGTCTGTGAGTGTCTTTTTCTGTGGAAATATGTTCATTGGTAGCAATCTTAGGATAACATGTATTAATGATATCATAGGATATTTGTCATACCCTTTTGACTTACTTAACCTTATATGATTATTTCTAGGCTCATCTCTAGTCCTGAAAACGGCATTGTTCATTTTTTCCAGAGGCTTCTATTCCATTTGGTACGTGTACCATTTCGTCTTTGTCCATTCATCTGTTTATGGACCTTTTTTTTGCTTCCATGTCTTGGCTATTTCAATATTGTTGCAGTGCACATTTGCCTGCCTCTGTCTTTCCGAATCCAGTTGTCTTAGGTTATAGGCCCAAAATGTGCCCTGCCGCATCATATGGTAGCTCAATGTTTACCTTTTCAAGCAGCTCGATTCAGTTTGCGTTACTGCTGTTACCACTTTACATCCCACCAGCAGCTAGAAGGTACACAGTTCTCTAAAACCCCTTCAGCATTTATAGTTTGTAGACTTTTTGCTGATGGTCATGACTGGTGTGAGCTGAAACCTTTTTGGAGGTTGGATACGCATGTGGCTAATAATTCCTTATGCTGAGCTTTAGGCATGTCCTTTTTTTCTTTTCCTTTTTTTTTAAAGAGTGACTACAACTTCCCTCCTCTTATTGACTTCTTGAAAATTTCTCATGTGTTGAATTTTCTTGCCAATTCCATACCCCAGGGCATTTTTTGAGGGCCTGTGTCTTTTACAGCCCTGCAGTCCTTGTGACTATATAAGCAACCATTGGCACTGGGTTTAAAGCTACTGTTGTGGGAAGCAGCCACAAGGCGGCAGCATTATTACGTTCTCAAGTCTTGTTACTAGGACAACACAGTCTTCCTGGAGGTAGTGTTCCGAGCTTGTAAATTAGAGTGCAATGTGCTGGGACAAGCCCCCAGAAGTTTATGTCTCCTAACTTATGTTTGTTTTTTAAATTTAATTTCTATTTCTTATCGGAGTAAATTTGATTAGAGTGTTGTGGTTTTCTGGCTGTACAGAATCTGCTCAATGATTCATACATATGTCTGTTCATCTTCGAACCTGTTAGCATGTATGTGATTACAGAATGTATATTTTAAAGGTATTGGTGATTATATAATTTATATATTTCATATGTTATATGTTTATATACATTTAACATACATTAGTATATGTATTTTAACCCCATAGTCCTAATTTACCCATCCTCCCACCTTTCATTTTGGCTAGCCATTAGTTTATTTGATAAGTCTGTGAGTGTCTTTTTCTGTGGAAATATGTTCATTGGTAGCAATCTTAGGATAACATGTATAAATGATGTCCTAGGATATTTGTCATACCCGTTTGACTTACTTAACCTTATATGATTATTTCTAGGCTCAACTGTAGTCCTGAAAACGGCATTGTTCATTTTTTTCCCGAGGCTACTATTCCATTTGGTACGTATCCCACTTCGTCTTTGTCCATTCATCTGTTTATGGACCTTTTTTTTTGCTTCCATGTCTTTGCTATTTCAGTAGTGTTGCAGTGCACATTTGCCTGCCTCTGTCTTTCCGATTCTGGTGGTCTTAGGTTATAGGCCCAAAAGGTGCCCTGCCGCATCATATGGTAGCTCAATTTTTACGTTTTCAAGCAGCTCGATTCAGTTTGCATTAGTGCTGTTACGACTTTATATCCCACCAGCAGCTAGAAGGTACACACTTCTCTAAAACCCCTTCAGCATTTATAGTTTGTAGACTTTTTGCTGATGGTCATGACTGGTGTGAGCTGAAACCTTTTTGGAGGTTGGATACGCATGTGGCTAATAATTCCTTATGCTGAGCTTTAGGCATGTCCTATTTTTTCTTTTCCTTTTTTTTAAAATGAGTGAGTACAACTTCCCTCCTCTTATTGATTTCTTGAAAAGTTTCTTATGTGTTGAATTTTCTTGCCTATTCCCTACCCCAGGGCATTTTTTGAGTGCCTGTGTCATTTACAACCGTGCAGTCCTTGTGACTATATAAGCAACCATTGGCACTGGGTTTAAAGGTGCTGTTTTTGGAGACAGCCACAAGGCGGCAGCATTATTACGTTCTCAAGTCTTGTTACTAGGACAACAGAGTCTTCCTGGAGGTATTGTTCCGAGCTTTTAAATTAGAGTGCAATGTGCTGGGACAAGCCCCCAGAAGTTTATGTCTCCTAACTTATGTTTGCTTTTTAAATATAATTTCTATTTCTTATCAGAGTCAATTTGCTTAGAGTGTTTTGATTGTCTGGCTGTACAGAATCTGTTCAATGATTCATACATATGTCTGTTCATCTTCGGATCCTGCTACCATGTACGTGATTACAGAATGTATATTTTTGAAGCTATTGGTGATGATATAATGCATATAGTTTATATGTGATATGTTTATATACATTTAACATACATTAGTATATGTATGTTAACCCCATTGTCCTAATTTACCCATCCTCCCACCTTTCATTTTGGCTAACCATTAGTTTATTTGATAAGTCTGTGAGTGTCTTTTTCTGTGGAAATATGTTCATTGGTAGCAATCTTAGGATAACATGTATTAATGATATCATAGGATATTTGTCATACCCTTTTGACTTACTTAACCTTATATGATTATTTCTAGGCTCATCTCTAGTCCTGAAAACGGCATTGTTCATTTTTTTCCAGAGGCTTCTATTCCATTTGGTACGTGTACCATTTCGTCTTTGTCCATTCATCTGTTTATGGACCTTTTTTTTGCTTCCATGTCTTGGCTATTTCAATATTGTTGCAATGCACATTTGCCTGCCTCTCTCTTTCCGAATCTGGTGGTCTTAGGTTATAGGCCCAAAAGGTGCCCTGCCGCATCATATGGTAGCTCAATTTTTACCTTTTCAAGCAGCTCCATTCAGTTTGCGTTAGTGCTGTTGCCACTTTACATCCCACCAGCAGCTAGAAGGTACACAGATCTCTAAAACCCCTTCAGCATTTATAGTTTGTAGACATTTTGCTGATGGTCATGACTGGTGTGAGCTGAAACCTTTTTGGAGGTTGGATACGCATGTGGCTAATAATTCCTTATGCTGAGCTTTAGGCATGTCCTATTTTTTCTTTTCCTTTTTTTTAAAAAGAGTGAGTACAACTTCCCTCCTCTTATTGATTTCTTGAAAAGTTTCTTATGTGTTGAATTTTCTTGCCTATTCCCTACCCCAGGGCATTTTTTGAGTGCCTGTGTCATTTACAACCGTACAGTCCTTGTGACTATATAAGCAACCATTGGCACTGGGTTTAAAGGTGCTGTTTTTGGAGACAGCCACAAGGCGGCAGCATTATTACGTTCTCAAGTCTTGTTACTAGGACAACAGAGTCTTCCTGGAGGTAGTGTTCCGAGCTTTTAAATTAGAGTGCAATGTGCTGGGACAAGCCCCCAGAAGTTTATGTCTCCTTACTTATGTTTGTTTTTTAAATTTAATTTGTATTTTTTATCGGAGTAAATTTGATTAGAGTGTTTTGATTGTCTGGCTGTACAGAATCTGTTCAATGATTCATACATATGTCTGTTCATCTTCGGATCCTGTTACCATGTATGTGATTACAGAATGTATATTTTGAAGGTATTGGTGATTATGTAATTCATATCATTTATATGTTATATGTTTATATACATTTAACTTATATTAGTATATGTATGTTAACCCCATAGTCCTAATTTACCCATCCCCCCACCTTTCATTTTGGCTAACCATTAGTTTATTTGATAAGTCTGTGAGTGTCTTTTTCTGTGGAAATATGTTCATTGGTAGCAATCTTAGGATAACATGTATAAATGATATCATAGGATATTTGTCATACCCTTTTGACTTACTTAACCTTATATGATTATTTCTAGGCTCAACTCTAGTCCTGAAAACGGCATTGTTCATTTTTTTCCAGAGGCTACTATTCCATTTGGTACGTATACCATTTCGTCTTTGTCCATTCATCTGTTTATGGACCTTTTTTTTGCTTCCATGTCTTGGCTATTTCAATATTGTTGCAGTGCACATTTGCCTGCCTCTGTCTTTCCGAATCCGGTGGTCTTAGGTTATAGGCCCAAAAGGTGCCCTGCCGCATCATATGGTAGCTCAGTGTTTACCTTTTCAAGCAGCTCGATTCAGTTTGCGTTACTGCTGTTACCACTTTACATCCAAACAGCAGCTAGAAGGTACACAGTTCTCTAAAACCCCTTCAGCATTTATAGTTTGTAGACTTTTTGCTGATGGTCATGACTGGTGTGAGCTGAAACCTTTTTGGAGGTTGGATACGCATGTGGCTAATAATTCCTTATGCTGAGCTTTAGGCATGTCCTTTTTTTCTTTTCCTTTTTTTTAAAGAGTGAGTACAACTTCCGTACTCTTATTGACTTCTTGAAAATTTCTCATGTGTTGAATTTTCTTGCCAATTCCCTACACCAGGGTATTTTTTGAGGGCCTGTGTCTTTTACAGCCCTGCAGTCCTTGTGACTATATAAGCAACCATTGGCACTGGGTTTAAAGCTACTGTTGTGGGAAGCAGCCACAAGGCGGCAGCATTATTACGTTCTCAAGTCTTGTTACTAGGACAACACAGTCTTCCTGGAGGTAGTGTTCCGAGCTTGTAAATTAGAGTGCAATGTGCTGGGACAAGCCCCCAAAAGTTTATGTCTCCTAACTTATGTTTGTTTTTTAAATTTAATTTCTATTTCTTATCGGAGTAAATTTGATTAGAGTGTTTTGATTGTCTGGCTGTACAGAATCTGCTCAATGATTCATACATATGTCTGTTCATCTTCGGATCCTGTTACCATGTATGTGATTACAGAATGTATATTTTGAAGGTATTGGTGAATATATAATTCATATCATTTATATGTTATATGTTTATATACATTTAACATACATTAGTATATGTATGTTAACCCCATAGTCCTAATTTACCCATCCTCCCACCTTTCATTTTGGCTAACCATTAGTTTATATGATAAGTCTGTGAGTGTCTTTTTCTGTGGAAATATGTTCATTGGTAGCAATCTTAGGATAACATGTATAAATGATGTCATAGGATATTTGTCATACCCTTTTGACTTACTTAACCTTATATGATTATTTCTAGGCTCAACTCTAGTCCTGAAAATGGCATTGTTCATTTTTCTCCCGAGGCTACTATTCCATTCTGTCCGTATACCACTTCTTCTTTGTCCATTCATCTGTTTATGGACCTTTTTTTTGCTTCCATATCTTGGCTATTTCAGTATTGTTGCAGTGCATATTTGCCTGCCTCTGTCTTTCCAATTTTGGTGTTCTTAGGTTATAGGCCCAAAAGGTGCCCTGCCGCATCATTTGGTAGCTCAATTTTTACCTTTTCAAGCAGCTCGATTCAGTTTGCGTTAGTGCTGTTTCCACTTTACATCCCACCAGCAGCTAGAAGGTACACAGATCTCTAAAACCCCTTCAGCATTTATAGTTTGTAGACATTTTGCTGATGGTAATGACTGGTGTGAGCTGAAACCTTTTTGAATTTGAATTTGTATGTGGCTAATAATTCCTTATACTAAGCTTTAGGCATGTCCTTTTTTTTCTTTTCCTTTTTTTTTTAAAGAGTGAGTACAACTTCCCTCCTCTTATTGACTTCTTGGAAATTTCTCATGTGTTGAATGTTCTTGCCAATTCCCTACCCCAGGGCATATTTTGAGGGCTTGTGTCATTTACAGCCCTGCAGTCCTTGTGACTATATAAGCAATCATTGGCACTGGGTTTAAAGTGCTGTTGTGGGAAGCAGCCACAAGGCGGCAGCATTATTGCGTTCTCAAGTCTTGTTACTAGGAGAACAGAGTCTTCCTGGAGGTAGTGTTCTGAGCTTGTAAATTAGAGTGCAATATGCTGGGACAAGCCCCCAGAAGTTTATGTCTCCTAACTTATGTTTGCTTTTTAAATTTAATTTCTATTTCTTATCGGAGTAAATTTGATTAGAGTGTTGTGGTTTTCTGGCTGTACAGAATCTGCTCAATGATTCATACATATGTCTGTTCATCTTCGAACCTGTTAGCATGTATGTGATTACAGAATGTATATTTTAAAGGTATTGGTGATTATATAATTTATATATTTCATATGTTATATGTTTATATACATTTAACATACATTAGTATATGTATTTTAACCCCATAGTCCTAATTTACCCATCCTCCCACCTTTCATTTTGGCTAGCCATTAGTTTATTTGATAAGTCTGTGAGTGTCTTTTTCTGTGGAAATATGTTCATTGGTAGCAATCTTAGGATAACATGTATAAATGATGTCCTAGGATATTTGTCATACCCTTTTGACTTACTTAACCTTATATGATTATTTCTAGGCTCAACTGTAGTCCTGAAAACGGCATTGTTCATTTTTTTCCCGAGGCTACTATTCCATTTGGTACGTATCCCACTTCGTCTTTGTCCATTCATCTGTTTATGGACCTTTTTTTGCTTCCATGTCTTGGCTATTTCAGTATTGTTGCAGTGCACATTTGCCTGCCTCTGTCTTTCCGATTCTGGTGGTCTTAGGTTATAGGCCCAAAAGGTGCCCTGCCGCATCGTATGGTAACTCAATTTTTACCTTTTGAAGCAGCTCCATTCAGTTTGCATTAGTGGTATTACTTCTTTACATCCCACCAGCAGCTAGAAGGTACACATTCCTCTAAAACCCCTTCAGCATTTATAGTTTGTAGACTTTTTGATGATGGTCATGACTGGTGTTACCTGAAACCTTTTTGAATTTGAATTTGCATGTGGCTAATAATTCCTTATACTGAGCTTTAGGCATGTCATTTTTTTCTTTTCCTTTTGTTTTAAAGAGTGAGTACAACTTCCCTCCTCTTATTGACTTCTTGAAAAGTTTCTCATGTGTTGAATTTTTTTGCCTATTCCCTACCCCAGGGCATTTTTTGAATGCAGGTGTCATTTAGAGCCCTTGAGTCCTTGTGACTAATAAGCAACCTTTGGCACTGGGTTTAAAGCTGCTGTTGTGGGAAACAGCCACAAGGCGGCAGCATTATTACGTTCTCCACTCTTCTTACTAGGGCAACAGAGTCTTCCTGGAGGTAGTTTTCCAAGGTTGTAAATTAGAGTGGAATGTGCTGGGACAAGCCCCCAGAAGTTTATGTCTCCTAACTTATGTTTGCTTTTTAAATTTAATTTCTATTTCTTATCGGAGTAAATTTGATTAGAGTGTTTTGATTGGCTGTACAGAATCTGCTCAATGATTCATACATATATCTGTTCATCTTCGGAACCTGTTATCATGTATGTGATTACAGAATGTATATTTTAAAGGTTTGGTGATTATATATTTTATATAGTTCATATGTTATATGTTTATATACATTTAACATACATTAGTATATGTATGTTAACCCCATAGTCCTAATTTACCCATCCTCCCACCTTTCATTTTGGCTAACCATTAGTTTATTTGATAAGTCTGTGAGTGTCTTTTTTTGTGGAAATATGTTCATTGGTAGCAATCTTAGGATAACATGTATAAATGATATCATAGGATATTTGTCATACCCTTTTGACTAACTTACCCTTATATGACTATTTCTAGTCTCAACTGTAGTTCTGAAAACGGCATTGTTCATTTTTTTCCCGAGGCTACTCTTCCATTCTGTCCATATACCACTTCTTCTTTGTCCATTCACCTGTTTATGGACCATTTTTTGCTTCCATGTCTTGGGTATTTCAGTATTGTTGCAGTGCACATTTGCCTGCCTCTGTATTTCCGATTTTGGTGGTCTTAGGTTATAGGCCCAAAAGGTGCCCTGCCGCATCATATGGTAACTCAATTTTTACCTTTTCAAGCAGCTCCATTCAGTATGCGTTAGTGCTGTTACCACTTTACATCCCACCAGCAGGTAGAATGTACACAATTCTCTAAAACCCCTTCAGCATTTATAGTTTGTAGACTTTTTGCTGATGGTCATGACTGGTGTCACCTGAAACCTTTTTGAATTTGAATTTGCATGTGGCTAATAATTCCTTATACTGAGCTTTAGGCATGTCCTTTTTTTTTCTTTTCCTTTTTTTTTAAAGAGTGAGTACAACTTCCCTCCTCTTATTGACTTCTTGAAAAGTTACTCATGTGTTGAATTTTCTTGCCAATTCCATACCCCAGGGCATTTTTTGAGGGCCTGTGTCTTTTACAGCCCTGCAGTCCTTGTGACTATATAAGCAACCATTGGCACTGGGTTTAAAGCTACTGTTGTGGGAAGCAGCCAAAAGGCGGCAGCATTATTACGTTCTCAAGTCTTGTTACTAGGACAACACAGTCTTCCTGGAGGTAGTGTTCCGAGCTTGTAAATTAGAGTGCAATGTGCTGGGACAAGCCCCCAGAAGTTTATGTCTCCTAACTTATGTTTGTTTTTTAAATTTAATTTCTATTTCTTATCGGAGTAAATTTGATTAGAGTGTTGTGGTTTTCTGGCTGTACAGAATCTGCTCAATGATTCATACATATGTCTGTTCATCTTCGAACCTGTTAGCATGTATGTGATTACAGAATGTATATTTTAAAGGTATTGGTGATTATATTATTTATATATTTCATATGTTATATGTTTATATACATTTAACATACATTAGTATATGTATTTTAACCCCATTGTCCTAATTTACCCATCCTCCCACCTTTCATTTTGGCTAGCCATTAGTTTATTTGATAAGTCTGTGAGTGTCTTTTTCTGTGGAAATATGTTCATTGGTAGCAATCTTAGGATAACATGTATAAATGATGTCATAGGATATTTGTCATACCCTTTTGACTTACTTAACCTTATATGATTATTTCTAGGCTCAACTGTAGTCCTGAAAACGGCATTGTTCATTTTTTTCCCGAGGCTACTATTCCATTTGGTACGTATCCCACTTCGTCTTTGTCCATTCATCTGTTTATGGACCTTTTTTTTTGCTTCCATGTCTTTGCTATTTCAGTATTGTTGCAGTGCACATTTGCCTGCCTCTGTCTTTCCGATTCTGGTGGTCTTAGGTTATAGGCCCAAAAGGTGCCCTGCCGCATCATATGGTAGCTCAATTTTTACGTTTTCAAGCAGCTCGATTCAGTTTGCATTAGTGCTGTTACGACTTTATATCCCACCAGCAGCTAGAAGGTACACACTTCTCTAAAACCCCTTCAGCATTTATAGTTTGTAGACTTTTTGCTGATGGTCATGACTGGTGTGAGCTGAAACCTTTTTGGAGGTTGGATACGCATGTGGCTAATAATTCCTTATGCTGAGCTTTAGGCATGTCCTATTTTTTCTTTTCCTTTTTTTTAAAATGAGTGAGTACAACTTCCCTCCTCTTATTGATTTCTTGAAAAGTTTCTTATGTGTTGAATTTTCTTGCCTATTCCCTACCCCAGGGCATTTTTTGAGTGCCTGTGTCATTTACAACCGTGCAGTCCTTGTGACTATATAAGCAACCATTGGCACTGGGTTTAAAGCTACTGTTGTGGGAAGCAGCCACAAGGTAGCAGCATTATTACGTTCTCAAGTCTTGTTACTAGGACAACACAGCCTTCCTGGAGGTAGTGTTCCGAGCTTTTAAATTAGAGTGCAATGTGCTGGGACAAGCCCCCAGAAGTTTATGTCTCCTAACTTATGTTTGCTTTTTAAATATAATTTCTATTTCTTATCAGAGTCAATTTGCTTAGAGTGTTTTGATTGTCTGGCTGTACAGAATCTGTTCAATGATTCATACATATGTCTGTTCATCTTCGGATCCTGCTACCATGTACGTGATTACAGAATGTATATTTTTGAAGCTATTGGTGATGATATAATGCATATAGTTTATATGTGATATGTTTATATACATTTAACATACATTAGTATATGTATGTTAACCCCATTGTCCTAATTTACCCATCCTCCCACCTTTCATTTTGGCTAACCATTAGTTTATTTGATAAGTCTGTGAGTGTCTTTTTCTGTGGAAATATGTTCATTGGTAGCAATCTTAGGATAACATGTATTAATGATATCATAGGATATTTGTCATACCCTTTTGACTTACTTAACCTTATATGATTATTTCTAGGCTCATCTCTAGTCCTGAAAACGGCATTGTTCATTTTTTTCCAGAGGCTTCTATTCCATTTGGTACGTGTACCATTTCGTCTTTGTCCATTCATCTGTTTATGGACCTTTTTTTTGCTTCCATGTCTTGGCTATTTCAATATTGTTGCAGTGCACATTTGCCTGCCTCTGTCTTTCCGAATCCAGTTGTCTTAGGTTATAGGCCCAAAATGTGCCCTGCCGCATCATATGGTAGCTCAATGTTTACCTTTTCAAGCAGCTCGATTCAGTTTGCGTTACTGCTGTTACCACTTTACATCCCACCAGCAGCTAGAAGGTACACAGTTCTCTAAAACCCCTTCAGCATTTATAGTTTGTAGACTTTTTGCTGATGGTCATGACTGGTGTGAGCTGAAACCTTTTTGGAGGTTGGATACGCATGTGGCTAATAATTCCTTATGCTGAGCTTTAGGCATGTCCTTTTTTTCTTTTCCTTTTTTTTTAAAGAGTGACTACAACTTCCCTCCTCTTATTGACTTCTTGAAAATTTCTCATGTGTTGAATTTTCTTGCCAATTCCATACCCCAGGGCATTTTTTGAGGGTCTGTGTCTTTTACAGCCCTGCAGTCCTTGTGACTATATAAGCAACCATTGGCACTGGGTTTAAAGCTACTGTTGTGGGAAGCAGCCACAAGGCGGCAGCATTATTACGTTCTCAAGTCTTGTTACTAGGACAACACAGTCTTCCTGGAGGTAGTGTTCCGAGCTTGTAAATTAGAGTGCAATGTGCTGGGACAAGCCCCCAGAAGTTTATGTCTCCTAACTTATGTTTGTTTTTTAAATTTAATTTCTATTTCTTATCGGAGTAAATTTGATTAGAGTGTTGTGGTTTTCTGGCTGTACAGAATCTGCTCAATGATTCATACATATGTCTGTTCATCTTCGAACCTGTTAGCATGTATGTGATTACAGAATGTATATTTTAAAGGTATTGGTGATTATATAATTTATATATTTCATGTTATATGTTTATATACATTTAACATACATTAGTATATGTATTTTAACCCCATAGTCCTAATTTACCCATCCTCCCACCTTTCATTTTGGCTAGCAATTAGTTTATTTGATAAGTCTGTGAGTGTCTTTTTCTGTGGAAATATGTTCATTGGTAGCAATCTTAGGATAACATGTATAAATGATGTCCTAGGATATTTGTCATACCCTTTTGACTTACTTAACCTTATATGATTATTTCTAGGCTCAACTGTAGTCCTGAAAACGGCATTGTTCATTTTTTTCCCGAGGCTACTATTCCATTTGGTACGTATCCCACTTCGTCTTTGTCCATTCATCTGTTTATGGACCTTTTTTTGCTTCCATGTCTTGGCTATTTCAGTATTGTTGCAGTGCACATTTGCCTGCCTCTGTCTTTCCGATTCTGGTGGTCTTAGGTTATAGGCCCAAAAGGTGCCCTGCCGCATCGTATGGTAACTCAATTTTTACCTTTTGAAGCAGCTCCATTCAGTTTGCATTAGTGGTATTACTTCTTTACATCCCACCAGCAGCTAGAAGGTACACATTCCTCTAAAACCCCTTCAGCATTTATAGTTTGTAGACTTTTTGATGATGGTCATGACTGGTGTTACCTGAAACCTTTTTGAATTTGAATTTGCATGTGGCTAATAATTCCTTATACTGAGCTTTAGGCATGTCATTTTTTTCTTTTCCTTTTGTTTTAAAGAGTGAGTACAACTTCCCTCCTCTTATTGACTTCTTGAAAAGTTTCTCATGTGTTGAATTTTTTTGCCTATTCCCTACCCCAGGGCATTTTTTGAATGCAGGTGTCATTTAGAGCCCTTGAGTCCTTGTGACTATTAAGCAACCTTTGGCACTGGGTTTAAAGCTGCTGTTGTGGGAAACAGCCACAAGGCGGCAGCATTATTACGTTCTCCACTCTTCTTACTAGGGCAACAGAGTCTTCCTGGAGGTAGTTTTCCAAGGTTGTAAATTAGAGTGCAATGTGCTGGGACAAGCCCCCAGAAGTTTATGTCTCCTAACTTATGTTTGCTTTTTAAATTTAATTTCTATTTCTTATCGGAGTAAATTTGATTAGAGTGTTTTGATTGGCTGTACAGAATCTGCTCAATGATTCATACATATATCTGTTCATCTTCGGAACCTGTTATCATGTATGTGATTACAGAATGTATATTTTAAAGGTTTGGTGATTATATATTTTATATAGTTCATATGTTATATGTTTATATACATTTAACATACATTAGTATATGTATGTTAACCCCATAGTCCTAATTTACCCATCCTCCCACCTTTCATTTTGGCTAACCATTAGTTTATTTGATAAGTCTGTGAGTGTCTTTTTTTGTGGAAATATGTTCATTGGTAGCAATCTTAGGATAACATGTATAAATGATATCATAGGATATTTGTCATACCCTTTTGACTAACTTACCCTTATATGACTATTTCTAGTCTCAACTGTAGTTCTGAAAACGGCATTGTTCATTTTTTTCCCGAGGCTACTCTTCCATTCTGTCCATATACCACTTCTTCTTTGTCCATTCACCTGTTTATGGACCATTTTTTGCTTCCATGTCTTGGGTATTTCAGTATTGTTGCAGTGCACATTTGCCTGCCTCTGTATTTCCGATTTTGGTGGTCTTAGGTTATAGGCCCAAAAGGTGCCCTGCCGCATCATATGGTAACTCAATTTTTACCTTTTCAAGCAGCTCCATTCAGTATGCGTTAGTGCTGTTACCACTTTACATCCCACCAGCAGGTAGAATGTACACAATTCTCTAAAACCCCTTCAGCATTTATAGTTTGTAGACTTTTTGCTGATGGTCATGACTGGTGTCACCTGAAACCTTTTTGAATTTGAATTTGCATGTGGCTAATAATTCCTTATACTGAGCTTTAGGCATGTCCTTTTTTTTTCTTTTCCTTTTTTTTTAAAGAGTGAGTACAACTTCCCTCCTCTTATTGACTTCTTGAAAAGTTACTCATGTGTTGAATTTTCTTGCCAATTCCATACCCCAGGGCATTTTTTGAGGGCCTGTGTCTTTTACAGCCCTGCAGTCCTTGTGACTATATAAGCAACCATTGGCACTGGGTTTAAAGCTACTGTTGTGGGAAGCAGCCACAAGGCGGCAGCATTATTACGTTCTCAAGTCTTGTTACTAGGACAACACAGTCTTCCTGGAGGTAGTGTTCCGAGCTTGTAAATTAGAGTGCAATGTGCTGGGACAAGCCCCCAGAAGTTTATGTCTCCTAACTTATGTTTGTTTTTTAAATTTAATTTCTATTTCTTATCGGAGTAAATTTGATTAGAGTGTTGTGGTTTTCTGGCTGTACAGAATCTGCTCAATGATTCATACATATGTCTGTTCATCTTCGAACCTGTTAGCATGTATGTGATTACAGAATGTATATTTTAAAGGTATTGGTGATTATATTATTTATATATTTCATATGTTATATGTTTATATACATTTAACATACATTAGTATATGTATTTTAACCCCATTGTCCTAATTTACCCATCCTCCCACCTTTCATTTTGGCTAGCCATTAGTTTATTTGATAAGTCTGTGAGTGTCTTTTTCTGTGGAAATATGTTCATTGGTAGCAATCTTAAGAAAACTTGTATAAATGATATCATAGGATATTTGTCATACCCTTTTGACTTACTTAACCTTATATGATTTTTTCTAGGCTCAACTGTAGTCCTGAAAACGGCATTGTTCATTTTTCTCCCGAGGCTACTATTCCATTCTGTCCGTATACCACTTCTTCTTTGTCCATTCATCTGTTTATGGACCTTTTTTTTGCTTCCATATCTTGGCTATTTCAGTATTGTTGCAGTGCATATTTGCCTGCCTCTGTCTTTCCAATTTTGGTGGTCTTAGGTTATAGGCCCAAAAGGTGCCCTGCCCCATCATTTGGTAGCTCAATTTTTACCTTTTCAAGCAGCTCGATTCATTTTGCGTTAGTGCTGTTTCCACTTTACATCCCACCAGCAGCTAGAAGGTACACAATGCTCTAAAACCCCTTCAGCATTTATAGTTTGTAGACTTTTTGCTGATGGTTATGACTGGTGTCACCTGAAACCTTTTTGAATATGAATTTGCATGTGGCTAATAATTCCTTATACTGAGCTTTAGGCATGTCCTTTTTTATTCTTTTCCTTTTTTTTTTAAAGAGTGAGTACAACTTCCCTCCTCTTATTGACTTCTTGAAAATTTACTCATGTGTTGAATTTTTTTGCCTATTCCCTACTCCAGGGCATTCTTTGAGGGCCGGTGTCATTTAGAGCCCTGCAGTCCTTGTGACTATTAAGCAACCTTTGGCACTGGGTTTAAAGCTGCTGTTGTGGGAAACAGCCACAAGGTGGCAGCATTATTACGTTCTCAACTCTTGTTACTAGGGCAACAGAGTCTTCCTGGAGGTAGTTTTCCAAGGTTGTAAATTAGAGTGGAATGTGCTGGGACAAGCCCCCAGAAGTTTATGTCTCCTAACTTATGTTTGCTTTTTAAATTTAATTTCTATTTCTTATCAGAGTCAGTTTGCTTAGAGTGTTTTGATTGTCTGGCTGTACAGAATCTGCTCAATGATTCATACATATGTCTGTTCATCTTCGGATCCTGCTACCATGTACGTGATTACAGAATGTATATTTTTGAAGCTATTGGTGATGATATAATGCATATAGTTTATATGTGATATGTTTATATACATTTAACATACATTAGTATATGTATGTTAACCCCATTGTCCTAATTTACCCATCCTCCCACCTTTCATTTTGGCTAACCATTAGTTTATTTGATAAGTCTGTGAGTGTCTTTTTCTGTGGAAATATGTTCATTGGTAGCAATCTTAGGATAACATGTATTAATGATATCATAGGATATTTGTCATACCCTTTTGACTTACTTAACCTTATATGATTATTTCTAGGCTCAACTCTAGTCCTGAAAACGGCATTGTTCATTTTTTTCCAGAGGCTTCTATTCCATTTGGTACGTGTACCATTTCGTCTTTGTCCATTCATCTGTTTATGGACCTTTTTTTTGCTTCCATGTCTTGGCTATTTCAATATTGTTGCAGTGCACATTTGCCTGCCTCTGTCTTTCCGAATCCAGTTGTCTTAGGTTATAGGCCAAAATGTGCCCTGCCGCATCATATGGTAGCTCAATGTTTACCTTTTCAAGCAGCTCGATTCAGTTTGCGTTACTGCTGTTACCACTTTACATCCCACCAGCAGCTAGAAGGTACACAGTTCTCTAAAACCCCTTCAGCATTTATAGTTTGTAGACTTTTTGCTGATGGTCATGACTGGTGTGAGCTGAAACCTTTTTGGAGGTTGGATACGCATGTGGCTAATAATTCCTTATGCTGAGCTTTAGGCATGTCCTTTTTTTCTTTTCCTTTTTTTTTAAAGAGTGACTACAACTTCCCTCCTCTTATTGACTTCTTGAAAATTTCTCATGTGTTGAATTTTCTTGCCAATTCCATACCCCAGGGCATTTTTTGAGGGCCTGTGTCTTTTACAGCCCTGCAGTCCTTGTGACTATATAAGCAACCATTGGCACTGGGTTTAAAGCTACTGTTGTGGGAAGCAGCCACAAGGCAGCAGCATTATTACGTTCTCAAGTCTTGTTACTAGGACAACACAGTCTTCCTGGAGGTAGTGTTCCGAGCTTTTAAATTAGAGTGCAATGTGCTGGGACAAGCCCCCAGAAGTTTATGTCTCCTTACTTATGTTTGTTTTTTAAATTTAATTTCTATTTTTTATCGGAGTAAATTTGATTAGAGTGTTTTGATTGTCTGGCTGTACAGAATCTGTTCAATGATTCATACATATGTCTGTTCATCTTCGGATCCTGTTACCATGTATGTGATCACAGAATATATATTTTGAAGGTATTGGTGATTATATAATTCATATCGTTTATATGTTATATGTTTATATACATTTAACTTACATTAGTATATGTATGTTAACCCCATAGTCCTAACTTACCCATCCCCCCACCTTTCATTTTGGCTAACCATTAGTTTATTTGATAAGTCTGTGAGTGTCTTTTTCTGTGGAAATATGTTCATTGGTAGCAATCTTAAGAAAACTTGTATAAATGATATCATAGGATATTTGTCATACCCTTTTGACTTACTTAACCTTATATGATTTTTTCTAGGCTCAACTGTAGTCCTGAAAACAGCATTGTTCATTTTTCTCCCGAGGCTACTATTCCATTCTGTCCGTATACCACTTCTTCTTTGTCCATTCATCTGTTTATGGACCTTTTTTTTGCTTCCATATCTTGGCTATTTCAGTATTGTTGCAGTGCATATTTGCCTGCCTCTGTCTTTCCAATTTTGGTGGTCTTAGGTTATAGGCCCAAAAGGTGCCCTGCCCCATCATTTGGTAGCTCAATTTTTACCTTTTCAAGCAGCTCGATTCATTTTGCGTTAGTGCTGTTTCCACTTTACATCCCACCAGCAGCTAGAAGGTACACAATGCTCTAAAACCCCTTCAGCATTTATAGTTTGTAGACTTTTTGCTGATGGTCATGACTGGTGTCACCTGAAACCTTTTTGAATATGAATTTGCATGTGGCTAATAATTCCTTATACTGAGCTTTAGGCATGTCCTTTTTTATTCTTTTCCTTTTTTTTTTAAAGAGTGAGTACAACTTCCCTCCTCTTATTGACTTCTTGAAAGTTTACTCATGTGTTGAATTTTTTTGCCTATTCCCTACTCCAGGGCATTCTTTGAGGGCCGGTGTCATTTAGAGCCCTGCAGTCCTTGTGACTATTAAGCAACCTTTGGCACTGGGTTTAAAGCTGCTGTTGTGGGAAACAGCCACAAGGTGGCAGCATTATTACGTTCTCAACTCTTGTTACTAGGGCAACAGAGTCTTCCTGGAGGTAGTTTTCCAAGGTTGTAAATTAGAGTGGAATGTGCTGGGACAAGCCCCCAGAAGTTTATGTCTCCTAACTTATGTTTGCTTTTTAAATTTAATTTCTATTTCTTATCAGAGTCAGTTTGCTTAGAGTGTTTTGATTGTCTGGCTGTACAGAATCTGCTCAATGATTCATACATATGTCTGTTCATCTTCGGATCCTGCTACCATGTACGTGATTACAGAATGTATATTTTTGAAGCTATTGGTGATGATATAATGCATATAGTTTATATGTGATATGTTTATATACATTTAACATACATTAGTATATGTATGTTAACCCCATTGTCCTAATTTACCCATCCTCCCACCTTTCATTTTGGCTAACCATTAGTTTATTTGATAAGTCTGTGAGTGTCTTTTTCTGTGGAAATATGTTCATTGGTAGCAATCTTAGGATAACATGTATTAATGATATCATAGGATATTTGTCATACCCTTTTGACTTACTTAACCTTATATGATTATTTCTAGGCTCAACTCTAGTCCTGAAAACGGCATTGTTCATTTTTTTCCAGAGGCTTCTATTCCATTTGGTACGTGTACCATTTCGTCTTTGTCCATTCATCTGTTTATGGACCTTTTTTTTGCTTCCATGTCTTGGCTATTTCAATATTGTTGCAGTGCACATTTGCCTGCCTCTGTCTTTCCGAATCCAGTTGTCTTAGGTTATAGGCCCAAAATGTGCCCTGCCGCATCATATGGTAGCTCAATGTTTACCTTTTCAAGCAGCTCGATTCAGTTTGCGTTACTGCTGTTACCACTTTACATCCCACCAGCAGCTAGAAGGTACACAGTTCTCTAAAACCCCTTCAGCATTTATAGTTTGTAGACTTTTTGCTGATGGTCATGACTGGTGTGAGCTGAAACCTTTTTGGAGGTTGGATACGCATGTGGCTAATAATTCCTTATGCTGAGCTTTAGGCATGTCCTTTTTTTCTTTTCCTTTTTTTTTAAAGAGTGACTACAACTTCCCTCCTCTTATTGACTTCTTGAAAATTTCTCATGTGTTGAATTTTCTTGCCAATTCCATACCCCAGGGCATTTTTTGAGGGCCTGTGTCTTTTACAGCCCTGCAGTCCTTGTGACTATATAAGCAACCATTGGCACTGGGTTTAAAGCTACTGTTGTGGGAAGCAGCCACAAGGCGGCAGCATTATTACGTTCTCAAGTCTTGTTACTAGGACAACACAGTCTTCCTGGAGGTAGTGTTCCGAGCTTGTAAATTAGAGTGCAATGTGCTGGGACAAGCCCCCAGAAGTTTATGTCTCCTAACTTATGTTTGTTTTTTAAATTTAATTTCTATTTCTTATCAGAGTAAATTTGATTAGAGTGTTGTGGTTTTCTGGCTGTACAGAATCTGCTCAATGATTCATACATATGTCTGTTCATCTTCGAACCTGTTAGCATGTATGTGATTACAGAATGTATATTTTAAAGGTATTGGTGATTATATAATTTATATATTTCATATGTTATATGTTTATATACATTTAACATACATTAGTATATGTATTTTAACCCCATAGTCCTAATTTACCCATCCTCCCACCTTTCATTTTGGCTAGCCATTAGTTTATTTGATAAGTCTGTGAGTGTCTTTTTCTGTGGAAATATGTTCATTGGTAGCAATCTTAGGATAACATGTATAAATGATGTCCTAGGATATTTGTCATACCCTTTTGACTTACTTAACCTTATATGATTATTTCTAGGCTCAACTGTAGTCCTGAAAACGGCATTGTTCATTTTTTTCCCGAGGCTACTATTCCATTTGGTACGTATCCCACTTCGTCTTTCTCCATTCATCTGTTTATGGACCTTTTTTTTGCTTCCATGTCTTGGCTATTTCAATATTGTTGCAATGCACATTTGCCTGCCTCTCTCTTTCCGAATCTGGTGGTCTTAGGTTATAGGCCCAAAAGGTGCCCTGCCGCATCATATGGTAGCTCAATTTTTACCTTTTCAAGCAGCTCCATTCAGTTTGCGTTAGTGCTGTTGCCACTTTACATCCCACCAGCAGCTAGAAGGTACACAGATCTCTAAAACCCCTTCAGCATTTATAGTTTGTAGACATTTTGCTGATGGTCATGACTGGTGTGAGCTGAAACCTTTTTGGAGGTTGGATACGCATGTGGCTAATAATTCCTTATGCTGAGCTTTAGGCATGTCCTATTTTTTCTTTTCCTTTTTTTTAAAAAGAGTGAGTACAACTTCCCTCCTCTCTTGACTTCTTGAAAAATTTCTCATGTGTTGAATTTTCCTGCCTATTCCCTACCCCAGGGCATTTTTTGAAGGCAGGTGTCATTTAGAGCCCTGCATTCCTTGGGACTATTAAGCAACCATTAGCAGTGGGTTTAAAGCTGCTCTTGTGCGAAACAGCCACAAGGCGGCAGCATTATTACGTTCTCAACTCTTGTTACTTGGGCAAAAGAGTCTTCCTGGAGGTAGGGTTCCGAGGTTGTAAATTAGAGTGGAATGTGCAGGGACAAGCCCCCAGAAGTTTATGTCTCCTTACTTATGTTTGTTTTTTAAATTTAATTTGTCTTTCTTATCGGAGTAAATTTGATTAGAGTGTTTTGATTGTCTGGCTGTACAGAATCTGCTCAATGATTCACACATATGTCTGTTCATCTTCGGATCCTGTTACCATGTATGTGATTACAGAATGTATATTTTGAAGGTATTGGTGAATATATAATTCATATCATTTATATGTTATATGTTTATATACATTTAACTTACATTAGTATATGTATGTTAACCCCATAGTCCTAATTTACCCATCCTCCCACCTTTCATTTTGGCTAACCATTAGTTTATTTGATAAGTCTGTGAATGTCTTTTTCTGTGGAAATATGTTCATTGGTAGCAATCTTAGGAAAACTTGTTTAAATAATATCATAGGATATTTGTAATACCCTTTTGTCTTACTTAACCTTATATGATTATTTCTAGTCTCAACTCTAGTCCTGAAAACGGCATTGTTCATTTTTTTCCCGAGGCTACTCTTCCATTCTGTCCATATACCACTTCTTCTTTGTCCATTCACCTGTTTATGGACCTTTTTTTTGCTTCCATGTCTTTGCTATTTCAGTATTGTTGCAGTGCACATTTGCCTGCCTCTGTCTTTCCGAGTCTGGTGGTCTTAGGTTATAGGCCCTAAAGGTGCCCTGCCGCATCATATGGTAGCTCAATTTTTACGTTTTCAAGCAGCTCGATTCAGTTTGCATTAGTGCTGTTACGACTTTATATCCCACCAGCAGCTAGAAGGTACACACTTCTCTAAAACCCCTTCAGCATTTATAGTTTGTAGGCTTTTTGCTGATGGTCATGACTGGTGTGAGCTGAAACCTTTTTGGAGGTTGGATACGCATGTGGCTAATAATTCCTTATGCTGAGCTTTAGGCATGTCCTTTTTTTCTTTTCCTTTTTTTTTTAAAGAGTGAGTACAACTTCCCTCCTCTTATTGACTTCTTGGAAATTTCTCATGTGTTGAATGTTCTTGCCAATTCCCTACCCCAGGGCATATTTTGAGGGCTTGTGTCATTTACAGCCCTGCAGTCCTTGTGACTATATAAGCAATCATTCGCACTGGGTTTAAAGTGCTGTTGTGGGAAGCAGCCACAAGGCGGCAGCATTATTGCGTTCTCAAGTCTTGTTAGTAGGAGAACAGAGTCTTCCTGGAGGTAGTGTTCTGAGCTTGTAAATTAGAGTGCAATGTGCTGGGACATGCCCCCAAAAGTTTATGTCTCCTAACTTATGTTTTTTTTTTAAATTTAATTTCTATTTCTTATCGGAGTAAATTTGATTAGAGTGTTTTGATTGTCTGGCTGTACAGAATCTGCTCAATGATTCATACATATGTCTGTTCATCTTCGGATCCTGTTACCATGTATGTGATCACAGAATATATATTTTGAAGGTATTGGTGATTATATAATTCATATCGTTTATATGTTATATGTTTATATACATTTAACTTACATTAGTATATGTATGTTAACCCCATAGTCCTAACTTACCCATCCCCCCACCTTTCATTTTGGCTAACCATTAGTTTATTTGATAAGTCTGTGAGTGTCTTTTTCTGTGGAAATATGTTCATTGGTAGCAATCTTAAGAAAACTTGTATAAATGATATCATAGGATATTTGTCATACCCTTTTGACTTACTTAACCTTATATGATTTTTTCTAGGCTCAACTGTAGTCCTGAAAACAGCATTGTTCATTTTTCTCCCGAGGCTACTATTCCATTCTGTCCGTATACCACTTCTTCTTTGTCCATTCATCTGTTTATGGACCTTTTTTTTGCTTCCATATCTTGGCTATTTCAGTATTGTTGCAGTGCATATTTGCCTGCATCTGTCTTTCCAATTTTGGTGGTCTTAGGTTATAGGCCCAAAAGGTGCCCTGCCGCATCATTTGGTAGCTCAATTTTTACCTTTTCAAGCAGCTCGATTCAGTTTGCGTTAGTGCTGTTTCCACTTTACATCCCACCAGCAGCTAGAAGGTACACAGATCTCTAAAACCCCTTCAGCATTTATAGTTTGTAGACATTTTGCTGATGGAAATGACTGGTGTGAGCTGAAACCTTTTTGAATTTGAATTTGTATGTGGCTAATAATTCCTTATACTAAGCTTTAGGCATGTCCTTTTTTTTCTTTTCCTTTTTTTTTTAAAGAGTGAGTACAACTTCCCTCCTCTTATTGACTTCTTGGAAATTTCTCATGTGTTGAATGTTCTTGCCAATTCCCTACCCCAGGGCATATTTTGAGGGCTTGTGTCATTTACAGCCCTGCAGTCCTTGTGACTATATAAGCAATCATTGGCACTGGGTTTAAAGTGCTGTTGTGGGAAGCAGCCACAAGGCGGCAGCAGTATTGCGTTCTCAAGTCTTGTTACTAGGAGAACAGAGTCTTCCTGGAGGTAGTGTTCTGAGCTTGTAAATTAGAGTGCAATATGCTGGGACAAGCCCCCAGAAGTTTATGTCTCCTAACTTATGTTTTTTTTTAAATTTAATTTCTATTTCTTATCGGAGTAAATTTGATTAGAGTGTTTTGATTGTCTGGCTGTACAGAATCTGCTCAATGATTCATACATATGTCTGTTCATCTTCGGATCCTGTTACCATGTATGTGATTACAGAATGTATATTTTGAAGGTATTGGTGAATATATAATTCATATCATTTATATGTTATATGTTTATATACATTTAACTTACATTAGTATATGTATGTTAACCCCATAGTCCTAATTTACCCATCCTCCCACCTTTCATTTTGGCTAACCATTAGTTTATTTGATAAGTCTGGGAGTGTCTTTTTCTGTGGAAATATGTTCATTGGCAGCAATCTTTTGAAAACTTGTATAAATAATATCATAGGATATTTGTAATACCCTTTTGTCTTACTTAACCTTATATGATTATTTCTAGTCTCAACTCTAGTCCTGAAAACGGCATTGTTCATTTTTTTCCCGAGGCTACTCTTCCATTCTGTCCATATACCACTTCTTCTTTGTCCATTCACCTGTTTATGGACCTTTTTTTTGCTTCCATGTCTTTGCTATTTCAGTATTGTTGCAGTGCACATTTGCCTACCTCTGTCTTTCCGATTCTGGTGGTCTTAGGTTATAGGCCCAAAAGGTGCCCTGCCGCATCATATGGTAGCTCAATTTTTACATTTTCAAGCAGCTCGATTCAGTTTGCATTAGTGCTGTTACGACTTTATATCCCACCAGCAGCTAGAAGGTACACACTTCTCTAAAACCCCTTCAGCATTTATAGTTTGTAGACTTTTTGCTGATGGTCATGACTGGTGTGAGCTGAAACCTTTTTGGAGGTTGGATACGCATGTGGCTAATAATTCCTTATGCTGAGCTTTAGGCATGTCCTATTTTTTCTTTTCCTTTTTTTTAAAAAGAGTGAGTACAACTTCCCTCCTCTTATTGATTTCTTGAAAAGTTTCTTATGTGTTGAATTTTCTTGCCTATTCCCTACCCCAGTGCATTTTTTGAGTGCCTCTGTCATTTACAACCGTGCAGTCCTTGTGACTATATAAGCAACCATTGGCACTGGGTTTAAAGGTGCTGTTTTTGGAGACAGCCACAAGGCGGCAGCATTATTACGTTCTCAAGTCTTGTTACTAGGACAACACAGTCTTCCTGGAGGTAGTGTTCCGAGCCTGTAAATTAGAGTGCAATGTCCTGGGACAAGCCCCCAGAAGTTTATGTCTCCTAACTTATGTTTGTTTTTTTAAATTTAATTTCTATTTCTTATCGGAGTAAATTTGATTAGAGTGTTGTGGTTTTCTGGCTGTACAGAATCTGCTCAATGATTCATACTTATGTCTGTTCATCTTTGAACCTGTTAGCATGTATGTGATTACAGAATGTATATTTTAAAGGTATTGGTGATTATATAATTTATATAGTTCATATGTTATATGTTTATATACATTTAACATACATTAGTATATGTATGTTAACCCCATAGTCCTAATTTACCCATCCTCCCACCTTTCATTTTGGCTAACCATTAGTTTATTTGATAAGTCTGTGAGTGTCTTTTTCTGTGGAAATATGTTCATTGGTAGCAATCTTAGGATAACATGTATAAATGATGTCATAGGATATTTGTCATACCCTTTTGACTTACTTAACCTTATATGATTATTTCTAGGCTCAACTGTAGTCCTGAAAACGGCATTGTTCATTTTTTTCCCGAGGCTACTATTCCATTTGGTACGTATCCCACTTCGTCTTTGTCCATTCATCTGTTTATGGACCTTTTTTTTTGCTTCCATGTCTTGGCTATTTCAATATTGTTGCAATGCACATTTGCCTGCCTCTCTCTTTCCGAATCTGGTGGTCTTAGGTTATAGGCCCAAAAGGTGCCCTGCCGCACCATATGGTAACTCAATTTTTACCTTTTCAAGCAGCTCGATTCAGTTTGCGTTACTGCTGGTACCACTTTACATCCCACCAGCAGCTAGAAGGTACACACTTCTCTAAAACCCCTTCAGCATTTATTGTTTGTAGACTTTTTGCTGATGGTCATGACTGGAGTGAGCTGAAACCTTTTTGAATTTGAATTTGCATGTGGCTAATAATTCCTTATACTGAGCTTTAGGCATGTCCTTTTTTTCTTTTCCTTTTTTTTTTAAAGAGTGAGTACAACTTCCCTCCTCTTATTGACTTCTTGGAAATTTCTCATGTGTTGAATGTTCTTGCCAATTCCCTACCCCAGGGCATATTTTGAGGGCTTGTGTCATTTACAGCCCTGCAGTCCTTGTGACTATATAAGCAATCATTGGCACTGGGTTTAAAGTGCTGTTGTGGGAAGCAGCCACAAGGCGGCAGCATTATTGCGTTCTCAAGTCTTGTTACTAGGAGAACAGAGTCTTCCAGGAGGTAGGGTTCTGAGCTTGTAAATTAGAGTGCAATGTGCTCGGACAAGCCCCCAAAAGTTTATATCTCCTAACTTATGTTTGTTTTTTTAAATTTAATTTCTATTTCTTATCGGAGTAAATTTGATTAGAGTGTTTTGATTGTCTGGCTGTACAGAATCTGCTCAATGATTCATACATATGTCTGTTCATCTTCGGATCCTGTTACCATGTATGTGATCACAGAATATATATTTTGAAGGTATTGGTGATTATATAATTCATATCGTTTATATGTTATATGTTTATATACATTTAACTTACATTAGTATATGTATGTTAACCCCATAGTCCTAACTTACCCATCCCCCCACCTTTCATTTTGGCTAACCATTAGTTTATTTGATAAGTCTGTGAGTGTCTTTTTCTGTGGAAATATGTTCATTGGTAGCAATCTTAAGAAAACTTGTATAAATGATATCATAGGATATTTGTCATACCCTTTTGACTTACTTAACCTTATATGATTTTTTCTAGGCTCAACTGTAGTCCTGAAAACAGCATTGTTCATTTTTCTCCCGAGGCTACTATTCCATTCTGTCCGTATACCACTTCTTCTTTGTCCATTCATCTGTTTATGGACCTTTTTTTTGCTTCCATGTCTTGGCTATTTCAGTATTGTTGCAGTGCATATTTGCCTGCCTCTGTCTTTCCGATTCTGGTGGTCTTAGGTTATAGGCCCAAAAGGTGCCCTGCCGCATCATATGGTAGCTCAATGTTTACCTTTTCAAGCAGCTCGATTCAGTTTGCGTTACTGCTGTTACCACTTTACATCCAAACAGCAGCTAGAAGGTACACATTTCTCTAAAACCCCTTCAGCATTTATAGTTTGTAGACTTTTTGCTGATGGTCATGAATGGTGTGAGCTGAAACCTTTTTGGAGGTTGGATACGCATGTGGCTAATAATTCCTTATGCTGAGCTTTAGGCATGTCCTTTTTTTCTTTTCCTTTTTTTTTAAAGAGTGAGTACAACTTCCGTACTCTTATTGACTTCTTGAAAATTTCTCATGTGTTGAATTTTCTTGCCAATTCCCTACCCCAGGGCATTTTTTTAAGGGCCTGTGTCTTTTACAGCCCTGCAGTCCTTGTGACTAAATAAGCAACCATTGGCACTGGGTTTAAAGCTACTGTTGTGGGAAGCAGCCACAAGGCGGCAGCATTATTACGTTCTCAAGTCTTGTTACTAGGACAACACAGTCTTCCTGGAGGTAGTGTTCCGAGCCTGTAAATTAGAGTGCAATGTCCTGGGACAAGCCCCCAGAAGTTTATGTCTCCTAACTTATGTTTGTTTTTTAAATTTAATTTCTATTTCTTATCGGAGTAAATTTGATTAGAGTGTTGTGGTTTTCTGGCTGTACAGAATCTGCTCAATGATTCATACATATGTCTGTTCATCTTCGAACCTGTTAGCATGTATGTGATTACAGAATGTATATTTTAAAGGTATTGGTGATTATATAATTTATATAGTTCATATGTTATATGTTTATATACATTTAACATACATTAGTATATGTATGTTAACCCCATAGTCCTAATTTACCCATCCTCCCACCTTTCATTTTGGCTAGCCATTAGTTTATTTGATAAGTCTGTGAGTGTCTTTTTCTGTGGAAATATGTTCATTGGTAGCAATCTTAGGATAACATGTATAAATGATGTCATAGGATATTTGTCATACCCTTTTGACTTACTTAACCTTATATGATTATTTCTAGGCTCAACTGTAGTCCTGAAAACGGCATTGTTCATTTTTTTCCCGAGGCTACTATTCCATTTGGTACGTATCCCACTTCGTCTTTGTCCATTCATCTGTTTATGGACCTTTTTTTTTGCTTCCATGTCTTGGCTATTTCAATATTGTTGCAATGCACATTTGCCTGCCTCTCTCTTTCCGAATCTGGTGGTCTTAGGTTATAGGCCCAAAAGGTGCCCTGCCGCACCATATGGTAACTCAATTTTTACCTTTTCAAGCAGCTCGATTCAGTTTGCGTTAGTGCTGTTTCCACTTTACATCCCACCAGCAGCTAGAAGGTACACAGATCTCTAAAACCCCTTCAGCATTTATAGTTTGTAGACATTTTGCTGATGGTAATGACTGGTGTGAGCTGAAACCTTTTTGAATTTGAATTTGTATGTGGCTAATAATTCCTTATACTAAGCTTTAGGCATGTCCTTTTTTTTCTTTTCCTTTTTTTTTTAAAGAGTGAGTACAACTCCCCTCCTGTTATTGACTTCTTGAAAAATTTCTCATGTGTTGGATTTTCTTGCCTATTCCCTACCCCAGGGCAATTTTTGAGGGCCTGTGTCATTTACAGCCCTGCAGTCCTTGGGACTATATAAGCAACCATTGTCACTGGGTTTAAAGCTGCTGTTTTGGGAGACAGCCACAAGGCGGCAGCATTATTACGTTCTCAAGTCTTGTTACTAGGACAACAGAGTCTTCCTGGAGGTAGTGTTCGGAGCTTGTAAATTAGAGTGCAATGTGCTGGGACAAGCCCCCAGAAGTTTATGTCTCCTTACTTATGTTTGTTTTTTAAATTTAATTTGTATTTTTTATCGGAGTAAATTTGATTAGAGTGTTTTGATTGTCTGGCTGTACAGAATCTGTTCAATGATTCACACATATGTCTGTTCATCTTCGGATCCTGTTACCATGTATGTGATTACAGAATGTATATTTTGAAGGTATTGGTGAATATATAATTCATATCATTTATATGTTATATGTTTATATACATTTAACTTATATTAGTATATGTATGTTAACCCCATAGTCCTAATTTACCCATCCTCCCACCTTTCATTTTGGCTAACCATTAGTTTATTTGATAAGTCTGTGAGTGTCTTTTTCTGTGGAAATATGTTCATTGGTAGCAATCTTAGGAAAACTTGTATAAATGATATCATAGGATATTTGTAATACCCTTTTGTCTTACTTAACCTTATATGATTATTTCTAGTCTCAACTCTAGTCCTGAAAACGGCATTGTTCATTTTTTTCCCGAGGCTACTCTTCCATTCTGTCCATATACCACTTCTTCTTTGTCCATTCACCTGTTTATGGACCTTTTTTTTGCTTCCATGTCTTTGCTATTTCAGTATTGTTGCAGTGCACATTTGCCTGCCTCTGTCTTTCCGATTCTGGTGGTCTTAGGTTATAGGCCCAAAATGTGCCCTGCCGCATCATATGGTAGCTCAATGTTTACCTTTTCAAGCAGCTCGATTCAGTTTGCGTTACTGCTGTTACCACTTTACATCCCACCAGCAGCTAGAAGGTACACAGTTCTCTAAAACCCCTTCAGCATTTATAGTTTGTAGACTTTTTGCTGATGGTCATGACTGGTGTGAGCTGAAACCTTTTTGGAGGTTGGATACGCATGTGGCTAATAATTCCTTATGCTGAGCTTTAGGCATGTCCTTTTTTTCTTTTCCTTTTTTTTTAAAGAGTGACTACAACTTCCCTCCTCTTATTGACTTCTTGAAAATTTCTCATGTGTTGAATTTTCTTGCCAATTCCATACCCCAGGGCATTTTTTGAGGGCCTGTGTCTTTTACAGCCCTGCAGTCCTTGTGACTATATAAGCAACCATTGGCACTGGGTTTAAAGCTACTGTTGTGGGAAGCAGCCACAAGGCGGCAGCATTATTACGTTCTCAAGTCTTGTTACTAGGACAACACAGTCTTCCTGGAGGTAGTGTTCCGAGCTTGTAAATTAGAGTGCAATGTGCTGGGACAAGCCCCCAGAAGTTTATGTCTCCTAACTTATGTTTGTTTTTTAAATTTAATTTCTATTTCTTATCAGAGTAAATTTGATTAGAGTGTTGTGGTTTTCTGGCTGTACAGAATCTGCTCAATGATTCATACATATGTCTGTTCATCTTCGAACCTGTTAGCATGTATGTGATTACAGAATGTATATTTTAAAGGTATTGGTGATTATATAATTTATATATTTCATATGTTATATGTTTATATACATTTAACATACATTAGTATATGTATTTTAACCCCATAGTCCTAATTTACCCATCCTCCCACCTTTCATTTTGGCTAGCCATTAGTTTATTTGATAAGTCTGTGAGTGTCTTTTTCTGTGGAAATATGTTCATTGGTAGCAATCTTAGGATAACATGTATAAATGATGTCCTAGGATATTTGTCATACCCTTTTGACTTACTTAACCTTATATGATTATTTCTAGGCTCAACTGTAGTCCTGAAAACGGCATTGTTCATTTTTTTCCCGAGGCTACTATTCCATTTGGTACGTATCCCACTTCGTCTTTCTCCATTCATCTGTTTATGGACCTTTTTTTTGCTTCCATGTCTTGGCTATTTCAATATTGTTGCAATGCACATTTGCCTGCCTCTCTCTTTCCGAATCTGGTGGTCTTAGGTTATAGGCCCAAAAGGTGCCCTGCCGCATCATATGGTAGCTCAATTTTTACCTTTTCAAGCAGCTCCATTCAGTTTGCGTTAGTGCTGTTGCCACTTTACATCCCACCAGCAGCTAGAAGGTACACAGATCTCTAAAACCCCTTCAGCATTTATAGTTTGTAGACATTTTGCTGATGGTCATGACTGGTGTGAGCTGAAACCTTTTTGGAGGTTGGATACGCATGTGGCTAATAATTCCTTATGCTGAGCTTTAGGCATGTCCTATTTTTTCTTTTCCTTTTTTTTAAAAAGAGTGAGTACAACTTCCCTCCTCTCTTGACTTCTTGAAAAATTTCTCATGTGTTGAATTTTCCTGCCTATTCCCTACCCCAGGGCATTTTTTGAAGGCAGGTGTCATTTAGAGCCCTGCATTCCTTGGGACTATTAAGCAACCATTAGCAGTGGGTTTAAAGCTGCTCTTGTGCGAAACAGCCACAAGGCGGCAGCATTATTACGTTCTCAACTCTTGTTACTTGGGCAAAAGAGTCTTCCTGGAGGTAGGGTTCCGAGGTTGTAAATTAGAGTGGAATGTGCAGGGACAAGCCCCCAGAAGTTTATGTCTCCTTACTTATGTTTGTTTTTTAAATTTAATTTGTCTTTCTTATCGGAGTAAATTTGATTAGAGTGTTTTGATTGTCTGGCTGTACAGAATCTGCTCAATGATTCACACATATGTCTGTTCATCTTCGGATCCTGTTACCATGTATGTGATTACAGAATGTATATTTTGAAGGTATTGGTGAATATATAATTCATATCATTTATATGTTATATGTTTATATACATTTAACTTACATTAGTATATGTATGTTAACCCCATAGTCCTAATTTACCCATCCTCCCACCTTTCATTTTGGCTAACCATTAGTTTATTTGATAAGTCTGTGAATGTCTTTTTCTGTGGAAATATGTTCATTGGTAGCAATCTTAGGAAAACTTGTTTAAATAATATCATAGGATATTTGTAATACCCTTTTGTCTTACTTAACCTTATATGATTATTTCTAGTCTCAACTCTAGTCCTGAAAACGGCATTGTTCATTTTTTTCCCGAGGCTACTCTTCCATTCTGTCCATATACCACTTCTTCTTTGTCCATTCACCTGTTTATGGACCTTTTTTTTGCTTCCATGTCTTTGCTATTTCAGTATTGTTGCAGTGCACATTTGCCTGCCTCTGTCTTTCCGAGTCTGGTGGTCTTAGGTTATAGGCCCTAAAGGTGCCCTGCCGCATCATATGGTAGCTCAATTTTTACGTTTTCAAGCAGCTCGATTCAGTTTGCATTAGTGCTGTTACGACTTTATATCCCACCAGCAGCTAGAAGGTACACACTTCTCTAAAACCCCTTCAGCATTTATAGTTTGTAGACTTTTTGCTGATGGTCATGACTGGTGTGAGCTGAAACCTTTTTGGAGGTTGGATACGCATGTGGCTAATAATTCCTTATGCTGAGCTTTAGGCATGTCCTTTTTTTCTTTTCCTTTTTTTTTTAAAGAGTGAGTACAACTTCCCTCCTCTTATTGACTTCTTGGAAATTTCTCATGTGTTGAATGTTCTTGCCAATTCCCTACCCCAGGGCATATTTTGAGGGCTTGTGTCATTTACAGCCCTGCAGTCCTTGTGACTATATAAGCAATCATTCGCACTGGGTTTAAAGTGCTGTTGTGGGAAGCAGCCACAAGGCGGCAGCATTATTGCGTTCTCAAGTCTTGTTAGTAGGAGAACAGAGTCTTCCTGGAGGTAGTGTTCTGAGCTTGTAAATTAGAGTGCAATGTGCTGGGACAAGCCCCCAAAAGTTTATGTCTCCTAACTTATGTTTTTTTTTTAAATTTAATTTCTATTTCTTATCGGAGTAAATTTGATTAGAGTGTTTTGATTGTCTGGCTGTACAGAATCTGCTCAATGATTCATACATATGTCTGTTCATCTTCGGATCCTGTTACCATGTATGTGATCACAGAATATATATTTTGAAGGTATTGGTGATTATATAATTCATATCGTTTATATGTTATATGTTTATATACATTTAACTTACATTAGTATATGTATGTTAACCCCATAGTCCTAACTTACCCATCCCCCCACCTTTCATTTTGGCTAACCATTAGTTTATTTGATAAGTCTGTGAGTGTCTTTTTCTGTGGAAATATGTTCATTGGTAGCAATCTTAAGAAAACTTGTATAAATGATATCATAGGATATTTGTCATACCCTTTTGACTTACTTAACCTTATATGATTTTTTCTAGGCTCAACTGTAGTCCTGAAAACAGCATTGTTCATTTTTCTCCCGAGGCTACTATTCCATTCTGTCCGTATACCACTTCTTCTTTGTCCATTCATCTGTTTATGGACCTTTTTTTTGCTTCCATATCTTGGCTATTTCAGTATTGTTGCAGTGCATATTTGCCTGCATCTGTCTTTCCAATTTTGGTGGTCTTAGGTTATAGGCCCAAAAGGTGCCCTGCCGCATCATTTGGTAGCTCAATTTTTACCTTTTCAAGCAGCTCGATTCAGTTTGCGTTAGTGCTGTTTCCACTTTACATCCCACCAGCAGCTAGAAGGTACACAGATCTCTAAAACCCCTTCAGCATTTATAGTTTGTAGACATTTTGCTGATGGAAATGACTGGTGTGAGCTGAAACCTTTTTGAATTTGAATTTGTATGTGGCTAATAATTCCTTATACTAAGCTTTAGGCATGTCCTTTTTTTTCTTTTCCTTTTTTTTTTAAAGAGTGAGTACAACTTCCCTCCTCTTATTGACTTCTTGGAAATTTCTCATGTGTTGAATGTTCTTGCCAATTCCCTACCCCAGGGCATATTTTGAGGGCTTGTGTCATTTACAGCCCTGCAGTCCTTGTGACTATATAAGCAATCATTGGCACTGGGTTTAAAGTGCTGTTGTGGGAAGCAGCCACAAGGCGGCAGCAGTATTGCGTTCTCAAGTCTTGTTACTAGGAGAACAGAGTCTTCCTGGAGGTAGTGTTCTGAGCTTGTAAATTAGAGTGCAATATGCTGGGACAAGCCCCCAGAAGTTTATGTCTCCTAACTTATGTTTTTTTTTAAATTTAATTTCTATTTCTTATCGGAGTAAATTTGATTAGAGTGTTTTGATTGTCTGGCTGTACAGAATCTGCTCAATGATTCATACATATGTCTGTTCATCTTCGGATCCTGTTACCATGTATGTGATTACAGAATGTATATTTTGAAGGTATTGGTGAATATATAATTCATATCATTTATATGTTATATGTTTATATACATTTAACTTACATTAGTATATGTATGTTAACCCCATAGTCCTAATTTACCCATCCTCCCACCTTTCATTTTGGCTAACCATTAGTTTATTTGATAAGTCTGGGAGTGTCTTTTTCTGTGGAAATATGTTCATTGGCAGCAATCTTTTGAAAACTTGTATAAATAATATCATAGGATATTTGTAATACCCTTTTGTCTTACTTAACCTTATATGATTATTTCTAGTCTCAACTCTAGTCCTGAAAACGGCATTGTTCATTTTTTTCCCGAGGCTACTCTTCCATTCTGTCCATATACCACTTCTTCTTTGTCCATTCACCTGTTTATGGACCTTTTTTTTGCTTCCATGTCTTTGCTATTTCAGTATTGTTGCAGTGCACATTTGCCTACCTCTGTCTTTCCGATTCTGGTGGTCTTAGGTTATAGGCCCAAAAGGTGCCCTGCCGCATCATATGGTAGCTCAATTTTTACATTTTCAAGCAGCTCGATTCAGTTTGCATTAGTGCTGTTACGACTTTATATCCCACCAGCAGCTAGAAGGTACACACTTCTCTAAAACCCCTTCAGCATTTATAGTTTGTAGACTTTTTGCTGATGGTCATGACTGGTGTGAGCTGAAACCTTTTTGGAGGTTGGATACGCATGTGGCTAATAATTCCTTATGCTGAGCTTTAGGCATGTCCTATTTTTTCTTTTCCTTTTTTTTAAAAAGAGTGAGTACAACTTCCCTCCTCTTATTGATTTCTTGAAAAGTTTCTTATGTGTTGAATTTTCTTGCCTATTCCCTACCCCAGTGCATTTTTTGAGTGCCTCTGTCATTTACAACCGTGCAGTCCTTGTGACTATATAAGCAACCATTGGCACTGGGTTTAAAGGTGCTGTTTTTGGAGACAGCCACAAGGCGGCAGCATTATTACGTTCTCAAGTCTTGTTACTAGGACAACACAGTCTTCCTGGAGGTAGTGTTCCGAGCCTGTAAATTAGAGTGCAATGTCCTGGGACAAGCCCCCAGAAGTTTATGTCTCCTAACTTATGTTTGTTTTTTTAAATTTAATTTCTATTTCTTATCGGAGTAAATTTGATTAGAGTGTTGTGGTTTTCTGGCTGTACAGAATCTGCTCAATGATTCATACATATGTCTGTTCATCTTTGAACCTGTTAGCATGTATGTGATTACAGAATGTATATTTTAAAGGTATTGGTGATTATATAATTTATATAGTTCATATGTTATATGTTTATATACATTTAACATACATTAGTATATGTATGTTAACCCCATAGTCCTAATTTACCCATCCTCCCACCTTTCATTTTGGCTAACCATTAGTTTATTTGATAAGTCTGTGAGTGTCTTTTTCTGTGGAAATATGTTCATTGGTAGCAATCTTAGGATAACATGTATAAATGATGTCATAGGATATTTGTCATACCCTTTTGACTTACTTAACCTTATATGATTATTTCTAGGCTCAACTGTAGTCCTGAAAACGGCATTGTTCATTTTTTTCCCGAGGCTACTATTCCATTTGGTACGTATCCCACTTCGTCTTTGTCCATTCATCTGTTTATGGACCTTTTTTTTTGCTTCCATGTCTTGGCTATTTCAATATTGTTGCAATGCACATTTGCCTGCCTCTCTCTTTCCGAATCTGGTGGTCTTAGGTTATAGGCCCAAAAGGTGCCCTGCCGCACCATATGGTAACTCAATTTTTACCTTTTCAAGCAGCTCGATTCAGTTTGCGTTACTGCTGGTACCACTTTACATCCCACCAGCAGCTAGAAGGTACACACTTCTCTAAAACCCCTTCAGCATTTATTGTTTGTAGACTTTTTGCTGATGGTCATGACTGGAGTGAGCTGAAACCTTTTTGAATTTGAATTTGCATGTGGCTAATAATTCCTTATACTGAGCTTTAGGCATGTCCTTTTTTTCTTTTCCTTTTTTTTTTAAAGAGTGAGTACAACTTCCCTCCTCTTATTGACTTCTTGGAAATTTCTCATGTGTTGAATGTTCTTGCCAATTCCCTACCCCAGGGCATATTTTGAGGGCTTGTGTCATTTACAGCCCTGCAGTCCTTGTGACTATATAAGCAATCATTGGCACTGGGTTTAAAGTGCTGTTGTGGGAAGCAGCCACAAGGCGGCAGCATTATTGCGTTCTCAAGTCTTGTTACTAGGAGAACAGAGTCTTCCAGGAGGTAGGGTTCTGAGCTTGTAAATTAGAGTGCAATGTGCTCGGACAAGCCCCCAAAAGTTTATATCTCCTAACTTATGTTTGTTTTTTTAAATTTAATTTCTATTTCTTATCGGAGTAAATTTGATTAGAGTGTTTTGATTGTCTGGCTGTACAGAATCTGCTCAATGATTCATACATATGTCTGTTCATCTTCGGATCCTGTTACCATGTATGTGATCACAGAATATATATTTTGAAGGTATTGGTGATTATATAATTCATATCGTTTATATGTTATATGTTTATATACATTTAACTTACATTAGTATATGTATGTTAACCCCATAGTCCTAACTTACCCATCCCCCCACCTTTCATTTTGGCTAACCATTAGTTTATTTGATAAGTCTGTGAGTGTCTTTTTCTGTGGAAATATGTTCATTGGTAGCAATCTTAAGAAAACTTGTATAAATGATATCATAGGATATTTGTCATACCCTTTTGACTTACTTAACCTTATATGATTTTTTCTAGGCTCAACTGTAGTCCTGAAAACAGCATTGTTCATTTTTCTCCCGAGGCTACTATTCCATTCTGTCCGTATACCACTTCTTCTTTGTCCATTCATCTGTTTATGGACCTTTTTTTTGCTTCCATGTCTTGGCTATTTCAGTATTGTTGCAGTGCATATTTGCCTGCCTCTGTCTTTCCGATTCTGGTGGTCTTAGGTTATAGGCCCAAAAGGTGCCCTGCCGCATCATATGGTAGCTCAATGTTTACCTTTTCAAGCAGCTCGATTCAGTTTGCGTTACTGCTGTTACCACTTTACATCCAAACAGCAGCTAGAAGGTACACATTTCTCTAAAACCCCTTCAGCATTTATAGTTTGTAGACTTTTTGCTGATGGTCATGAATGGTGTGAGCTGAAACCTTTTTGGAGGTTGGATACGCATGTGGCTAATAATTCCTTATGCTGAGCTTTAGGCATGTCCTTTTTTTCTTTTCCTTTTTTTTTAAAGAGTGAGTACAACTTCCGTACTCTTATTGACTTCTTGAAAATTTCTCATGTGTTGAATTTTCTTGCCAATTCCCTACCCCAGGGCATTTTTTTAAGGGCCTGTGTCTTTTACAGCCCTGCAGTCCTTGTGACTAAATAAGCAACCATTGGCACTGGGTTTAAAGCTACTGTTGTGGGAAGCAGCCACAAGGCGGCAGCATTATTACGTTCTCAAGTCTTGTTACTAGGACAACACAGTCTTCCTGGAGGTAGTGTTCCGAGCCTGTAAATTAGAGTGCAATGTCCTGGGACAAGCCCCCAGAAGTTTATGTCTCCTAACTTATGTTTGTTTTTTAAATTTAATTTCTATTTCTTATCGGAGTAAATTTGATTAGAGTGTTGTGGTTTTCTGGCTGTACAGAATCTGCTCAATGATTCATACATATGTCTGTTCATCTTCGAACCTGTTAGCATGTATGTGATTACAGAATGTATATTTTAAAGGTATTGGTGATTATATAATTTATATAGTTCATATGTTATATGTTTATATACATTTAACATACATTAGTATATGTATGTTAACCCCATAGTCCTAATTTACCCATCCTCCCACCTTTCATTTTGGCTAGCCATTAGTTTATTTGATAAGTCTGTGAGTGTCTTTTTCTGTGGAAATATGTTCATTGGTAGCAATCTTAGGATAACATGTATAAATGATGTCATAGGATATTTGTCATACCCTTTTGACTTACTTAACCTTATATGATTATTTCTAGGCTCAACTGTAGTCCTGAAAACGGCATTGTTCATTTTTTTCCCGAGGCTACTATTCCATTTGGTACGTATCCCACTTCGTCTTTGTCCATTCATCTGTTTATGGACCTTTTTTTTTGCTTCCATGTCTTGGCTATTTCAATATTGTTGCAATGCACATTTGCCTGCCTCTCTCTTTCCGAATCTGGTGGTCTTAGGTTATAGGCCCAAAAGGTGCCCTGCCGCACCATATGGTAACTCAATTTTTACCTTTTCAAGCAGCTCGATTCAGTTTGCGTTAGTGCTGTTTCCACTTTACATCCCACCAGCAGCTAGAAGGTACACAGATCTCTAAAACCCCTTCAGCATTTATAGTTTGTAGACATTTTGCTGATGGTAATGACTGGTGTGAGCTGAAACCTTTTTGAATTTGAATTTGTATGTGGCTAATAATTCCTTATACTAAGCTTTAGGCATGTCCTTTTTTTTCTTTTCCTTTTTTTTTTAAAGAGTGAGTACAACTCCCCTCCTGTTATTGACTTCTTGAAAAATTTCTCATGTGTTGGATTTTCTTGCCTATTCCCTACCCCAGGGCAATTTTTGAGGGCCTGTGTCATTTACAGCCCTGCAGTCCTTGGGACTATATAAGCAACCATTGTCACTGGGTTTAAAGCTGCTGTTTTGGGAGACAGCCACAAGGCGGCAGCATTATTACGTTCTCAAGTCTTGTTACTAGGACAACAGAGTCTTCCTGGAGGTAGTGTTCGGAGCTTGTAAATTAGAGTGCAATGTGCTGGGACAAGCCCCCAGAAGTTTATGTCTCCTTACTTATGTTTGTTTTTTAAATTTAATTTGTATTTTTTATCGGAGTAAATTTGATTAGAGTGTTTTGATTGTCTGGCTGTACAGAATCTGTTCAATGATTCACACATATGTCTGTTCATCTTCGGATCCTGTTACCATGTATGTGATTACAGAATGTATATTTTGAAGGTATTGGTGAATATATAATTCATATCATTTATATGTTATATGTTTATATACATTTAACTTATATTAGTATATGTATGTTAACCCCATAGTCCTAATTTACCCATCCTCCCACCTTTCATTTTGGCTAACCATTAGTTTATTTGATAAGTCTGTGAGTGTCTTTTTCTGTGGAAATATGTTCATTGGTAGCAATCTTAGGAAAACTTGTATAAATGATATCATAGGATATTTGTAATACCCTTTTGTCTTACTTAACCTTATATGATTATTTCTAGTCTCAACTCTAGTCCTGAAAACGGCATTGTTCATTTTTTTCCCGAGGCTACTCTTCCATTCTGTCCATATACCACTTCTTCTTTGTCCATTCACCTGTTTATGGACCTTTTTTTTGCTTCCATGTCTTTGCTATTTCAGTATTGTTGCAGTGCACATTTGCCTGCCTCTGTCTTTCCGATTCTGGTGGTCTTAGGTTATAGGCCCAAAAGGTGCCCTGCCGCATCATATGGTAGTTCAATTTTTACGTTTTCAAGCAGCTCGATTCAGTTTGCTTTAGTGCTGTTACAACTTTATATCCCACCAGCAGCTAGAAGGTACACACTTCTCTAAAACCCCTTCAGCATTTATAGTTTGTAGACTTTTTGCTGATGGTCATGACTGGTGTGAGCTGAAACCTTTTTGGAGGTTGGATACGCATATGGCTAATAATTCCTTATGCTGAGCTTTAGGCATGTCCTATTTTTTCTTTTCCTTTTTTTTAAAAAGAGTGAGTACAACTTCCCTCCTCTTATTGATTTCTTGAAAAGTTTCTTATGTGTTGAATTTTCTTGCCTATTCCCTGCCCCAGGGCATTTTTTGAGTGCCTGTGTCATTTACAACCGTGCAGTCCTTGTGACTATATAAGCAACCATTGGCACTGGGTTTAAAGGTGCTGTTTTTGGAGACAGCCACAAGGCGGCAGCATTATTACGTTCTCAAGTCTTGTTACTAGGACAACAGAGTCTTCCTGGAGGTAGTGTTCCGAGCTTTTAAATTAGAGTGCAATGTGCTGGGACAAGCCCCCAGAAGTTTATGTCTCCTTACTTATGTTTGTTTTTTAAATTTAATTTGTATTTTTTATCGGAGTAAATTTGATTAGAGTGTTTTGATTGTCTGGCTGTACAGAATCTGTTCAATGATTCATACATATGTCTGTTCATCTTCGGATCCTGTTAGCATGTATGTGATTACAGAATGTATATTTTGAAGGTATTGGTGATTATATAATTCATATCATTTATATGTTATATGTTTATATACATTTAACTTATATTAGTATATGTATGTTAACCCCATAGTCCTAATTTACCCATCCCCCCACCTTTCATTTTGGCTAACCATTAGTTTATTTGATAAGTCTGTGAGTGTCTTTTTCTGTGGAAATATGTTCATTGGTAGCAATCTTAGGATAACATGTATAAATGATATCATAGGATGTTTGTCATACCCTTTTGACTTACTTAACCTTATATGATTATTTCTAGGCTCAACTCTAGTCCTGAAAACGGCATTGTTCATTGTTTTCCAGAGGCTACTATTCCATTTGGTATGTATACCATTTCGTCTTTGTCCATTCATCTGTTTATGGACCTTTTTTTGCTTCCATGTCTTGGCTATTTCAGTATTGTTGCAGTGCACATTTGCCTGCCTCTGTCTTTCCGATTCTGGTGGTCTTAGGTTATAGGCCCAAAAGGTGCCCTGCTGCATCGTATGGTAACTCAATTTTTACCTTTTCAAGCAGCTCCATTCAGTTTCATTAGTGGTATTACTTCTTTACATCCCACCAGCAGCTAGAAGGTACACATTCCTCTAAAACCCCTTCAGCATTTATAGTTTGTAGACTTTTTGATGATGGTCATGACTGGTGTTACCTGAAACCTTTTTGAATTTGAATTTGCATGTGGCTAATAATTCCTTATACTGAGCTTTAGGCATGTCATTTTTTTCTTTTCCTTTTGTTTTAAAGAGTGAGTACAACT